>NW_024582777.1:140232-157068 GCF_018398535.1 Haplochromis burtoni
GTGTGTGTGTGTGTGTGTGTGTGTGTGTGTGTGTGGCATTAATAACCGTTATGTGTGGAACTTCAGGAAGCAGTTGCTTGTAAATGTGAGGTGGACATCACATTTCTGACTTTTGGAGTACCATTGAATCCTGGTACCTCACGAGCCCCTCTGTAGTCCTATCTATGTTCCTAACACACATACACCAATACAGATGTTGGTGCTTACCCACACACATTACCTCCTAACTGCACCTTAAAACTGTGGGTTCCACTCTTCCTCACTGTCATTATCATCAAGTTGACTACCCTGAGCGAGTGCATGGTCTTCACAGGGCTAGAGAACATGCAAATATGTGCACGCTTATATTATGGCACAAGATTCTTATCTGAAATTCCATTCTCTACTCAGCTGACCTGTCAAATGTATAAATATGATTGTAGAGCTTGTATAAAACATTTTTTATATGTGATTTAGATATTTAATTTTCTTTATACAAAGTTTCCTCAAGATCAATCTTCTCATCTAGGAGGAAATAAGGAACACACATACATAAAATCTTCACATTATGACGATTACCCATAGAAAAGTGGTCCAAAGGCATAATGTTTCATGATGATATTTCAGCACACTACCACAATACCTGTATACTTTGTGCGTATATCAGAGTTAGCTAATCACCCCACATCATTTACCATTAAATACATATTAAATAATAAATAATATTTAGAACAGAACTGTTCTAAATGCCAGATATACACCAGATGAAAAGCTCTCTTTTCCAAGTACTAAAATTGTACCAAATAGACATTAAGCCTTGGTTGCTAATTAACCAAATACATACATGTATACATACATATATGTATATATTGCATTTTGCAATAATACTGTTTGAACCTCCATTTTTGAGACTTTGAGATTTGAAATTTCCCCAGTTTGATTTAACTTTGAGGATATTAGACAGATTAGCTGTCTTTTGTTTATTTTTATGTTCTTTATTAAATATGAAATAACATTAAAGCCTGTTGTTTTTTTGTTTTTTTGGCTGAACTGGAGACTGGCACATTATAAACTCATGATCCAAGATAAGCCTCATGTAATCTTCTTCTTATTTATTTCCTGTTTTCAAGTTTTGTCCATGCCTTCTTTCTCTGCCCATTTAGTTTACTTTCCCAGTAATGTTATTTTCAGTTTAGCCTCTTCTTCATCAGTCCCAGATAATTATACACTTTTGAAGAGACATAAGGCTAGTTTTGCTCCTGCTCTCTGGATAAATACCTCACTGTCAGAGCTGAGACCAATTAGTAGATAAGTTTGTCACTTTGGGAGCCATTATATGGTTCATAGTCAGCTCTTTATATGAGTACACACCCAAAAAAGACCAGTGTTTCCCAAAAGCTTCTTGATACTGTATGATCCACATTAAATGGAGCAAACAAAATATAAAATACTTTTATATGTCTTTTTTCTCTTAAGTTTCCCCCACTCCTCAATTTTGTTCAAAAGTAAGATGGCAGCATTTATGGAGGATGATATTTTGTTTTCTTTGATTTTGCTAAGTACTTCATTTATTGGGACAGATTTTAAAAAGTGTGTAATGAGTTACACTAAACGGTTATCATTAACAGTCTGCCTTTGCTGCAGTTGTTTTCACTGCGAGGTAGTGAATGCAACTAAACAAACTGGAATATAAAATCTGTCACTCATACGCAGACGGGAAGTTTCTGAAAAATCAGGTTTCAAAACAAATAAGCTTTCACTTTGAAGTTGAGGTTTTTGATCTTCTCTGACAGCATCTGCTTTCTGCTGAAGTGTTCTTGAGCAAGAAAGCCTCTGGTCTTTTTCTGCAACTGACTTTCTACTGATCCAAGTCAATCACACTACAAATACACTGCCCAGGATGAAAATAAGATAAGGCTGATGGAGCAGCTGTGGGTCAGGTGGTGGTCAGTGGGTGTCTGCCAACTGGAGTGTTGTTGGATTGATCCCTAGCACCAACAGCCCTGTGCTCAAGTATCCTTGGGCAATATACTGAACCAGGATGCATCTGTGTGAATGTCAGATAAAGCATTTTGTGTGTAATTGGGTGAATGAGACTTGTAGTAGAAAGTGCTTTGAGTGCTCAAACTGAGTAGAAAGGCTCTATATAAGAAAAAACCCATTTACCATTTAGCTTCTGTTTGCAGCAACAATGTTCAATAAACTCAATGCACATATATTGTTCTTTCACCTTGCACAGACACCTCATGTTTGTCATAATCTAAAACACTGCATTGAGCGTTGAAATATTTATCTTCCAAATCCCTTCCTCAGCCACATGGCATCAATAAGAAGTTTTTTAAAAGGAACCTTGTTACGCTTCTCTCATATCCTCATATTGTTGAACAATCAGATAAAATGGGCTTTCTAATAATGAGGCCAACAAATGTAGTATTCTTCGTGAGCCAAAACCTCAGAGGGAATACTTGTACATTCAGTGATACGGTCATCTGCTCCAGGCACAACACACCTATGACATCCAGGTGATGCCACTACTGCCCACAGCTCACAAGAACTGGCTGCTGCCCCTAGAAGGCATACAGAAGTCGGCCAAGCACAGAAATAGTAGGTTTTTGGGCAGAGTGGCCTTAAAAGACAGGAGCTATTACAGATTGCTTAAGACAGAACATGAACTGGGGTGGTTGAGTAAAGACACACACAACAGAAATAAAGATATGTGTTTTTAAATTGTGAATCATGCAGAGTTAGTTAGGTGGTCTGAGAATAAAAACAGGAATGCAACAGGTCTCACTGCAAAAACAATAAGAAGGCAGAAAGCAAACATCACGCAGCTTAAAGGATTTCCTATTGTCTTTAGGTTTGAATTTCAAACGTTCTTTTCTTAACACTTTGAATTACTTGACAATCCGACAGATGTAGTATGACAGAGGAAGGTGACAGCTACAGTGTAGCTGTCCCTGACCGCTGACCTCTTTTTAAAAATGTCTGTTGCCTAGCCTAGATGAACCAAAGCAAGGCAGCCCTGAATCTATCTCCCCAACAACATTTTCAAGACTTGGGAAATCCAGAGAACCCAGAGAACCCAAGTCGAATGAGGTTCATATAATCTCAGGGTCTACTTGGGATTCTCCTACTAGCTGGATGCCTGGTATCCATCCAGAGAAGGTCACCAAGGAAGCCGTTGGACAACAGGAAGGTGCTGTTAGTCATCCTCTCATGTTTCTTGTGTTACAGGTCTTATCCATCTGTCCCAAGGACATGCGGGCCGACATCTGTGTCCATCTCAACAGGAAGGTATGCAGTTATTTTCATATATCCATACATCAGTTCTGTTACAATGCTTAATCGAGTTATGAAAGGTGCAATAATGTGTGTCTCAAGGTAGTGAAAAATAAGCTCCTGCTATGATATGTAACCGTATGTGTCTGAGTGAGTCTCTTTAATAGCTACACTTTAGCAGACCTTTCAATATGGTTGGCAACAAAGTTGAGATTAGAGAGGCGTGTGCACACTGCTGAGAGAGGACAGAGTCTTTTTCTTGCTGGGGCATAAACTTGGAGTCAAGGCTTTGGCACAGCTTTAAGTCAAACACCTGCAGCAATTACACACTTGTTCTTATAATGTTTTCCCTCATTCCAGAAAAATCAGCTGCTAGTGACAACTATCATGTCTTATGTCAGATGGGAAGTAAGACATGATGTTTCTGTGGCATAGCATGGCATACCTTTCAGTTCTTTAGTTCAATTTTGATTCAGTTTTATTTATACAGCAACAAATCAGTACAACATTTGCCTCAAAGTGCCTTGTACCATAAAGTAAAGACTCTATGGTACTAAAAGAGAAATCCCTACAATCAGATGATTCCTTGATGACTGGCTGCCTCGACCGGTTGGGGGTAAAGGAAAGAGAGAAAGGCATAGGGAATAGAAATAAAATTTCTGTTTTGTTTTTGTTCCGATAAAGAAAGTTTGTCTCCACTTATCATTGTATATCTCCAGGATAGTTCACTAGTGCCTGAATAGAAGCATGGCTGCTGGTTTGTATATTCAAATATATCCGTGGGTCATATACAAAGCAGCGAAAGATGTTATGCTTTTTTGACTATACAGCATCAGCTTTTGTTCTATAACTGAGTGAAGGTTAATTGTGCTCAGAGTCTTTTAGATATCACTTAACATGCAATGATATTGTTCTCAAAACTCTAGGAGATGTCAAATGCTAAAGTGGCGTGATCAGAGGACACCTTCAGTTGGGTAATTGTGCTGTGTGACAACCGTCTCCAATGACAGTTAGAAGTTACTAAAATTAGTCTTGTCATGCAGTACGGCTGATTTTCAGTGTCTCTTCTGAAATAAAGCTCACGCACTACATTCGTTTGAAATACATCTAATTTTTCAGGGATGTTTGACTATGATAAAAGATTGTGAAACAGGACAAGAAGACATTCTGTTTAATTGTAAGAGGAAATTAAAGCTGGATGTCATTTAGGAGTTTCAAAGGAAGAAGATATTGTGCTTTGGTTTTATTTCACAAAAGAAGTGGAATTAGTTGTTTTTTTTAAAAAAAATAAGATTTTTGTTTACTTTTACCAGTATTTCATGTCCTGTCCTGTCCATTAAATCGTTTCCCCCCCCACAAAGGTTGGGTTAAGATGCAAATACAATTTAAATCAAGCCCCACATTTTTTTCAAAGTGATTAACAAAAAGAAAACAGGAAAAATCTGAACCTCTCCTTTTTTCTTCCCTTTCAGTTTTAATATGAAGCAGCTGATAATATGATGTGAACACTTTAACGGTGCCACACTAGATACATTTCAGGTGTTGTATCCCTTAAACTGTGCTGCAATTTGCTGTTGGTGTGCTGCCTGCTGTCCTGGCAAAACAAGACTCCAAGAGCGAAACCACAAAGACGCGACACTGAAGTTTGAGAGATGTGCTTCTGAGTGATTATTTCAGATGGAGGCTTACATTTCTGCTTGAGGGCTTCAGGTGATTGACAAGGAGCACTGATATAAAAACACTCTTGCACAAACCAAATAAAATCTTCCCCTGGTGCTCTGATGGATTATCTCACCGGGTGGAAGCAGTTTCATTTTCTCAAGGATATCAGAAAATGTGTACTTCTGCAGATAGTAAAACGAGGAAGCAACGGAATCTAAAGTGTTCTTGTCCACTTATGAGATGAGAACTTTTTTTTTTTCAAAGAAAGCCCTCCAAGCCTGCTGTAGTGTGTCTGTGTTCCTCGAGCGTCAGCAATCCAAAGGCGTTGAAAGAAAAACTTGCTTTAAAATTTGGTCTAAAAACTGTCATCAGTGCTGAAAAGAAACAGGAAAGCTGGCAGTAGTAGTGTGATGCTTTGGGCAGTTTTCTGCTGGGAAACCTTGGGTCCTGCCATCCATGTGGATGTCACATTGACACGTACCACCTATCTAAGCGTTGTTGCAGACCATGTACACCCTATTCCCTGATGGCTGTGGCCTCTTTCAGCAGTATAATGCACCACATCCTATCTGGTCATTTTTTCCCAGTCTAACTCTTCAATCTGATTCTCTTATTCAGGTGTTCAACGAACATCCAGCATTCAGGTTAGCTAGTGATGGCTGCCTGCGCTCACTGGCAGTCGAGTTTCAGACCACCCACTGCGCTCCAGGAGACCTGATCTTTCACGCCGGGGAGAGCGTTGACACCCTCTGTTTCGTGGTGTCGGGGTCACTGGAGGTCATCCAGGACGACGAAGTCATTGCCATCTTAGGTACGTGATCACTGAATTAGTTTGATTCTGACAGGTTTGAAAATTGAACTTAACTCTAGTATTTGGACTGCTGGTCAAAACAATTGCAAAGCATCACCTTTTCTTTTCTGACCTTTAAACAACAAACATATTCACGTAGTCATCATTTGGATGTAATGCCATGTTTGGAAAGTAGAAATTCTTAAATTAGATATCATTGTGCAACAACAACAAAAAAGTCTTTCTCAAAATGTCGACTGAGGTAAGGAGATTGGCATGTTCAAAGATTGCTGCACATGCACAATAAATATTGAATTTGTCAGTTATCCATAAAGCAATTATTAAAATGAAAACAAACATGAAATATGTGCCTTGGGAAAAGGGACACATTCATGAGAAGAGTTCATGAGAAGCCAGCAGGTGAAGTCAGGAAGAAAATTTAATATAACACTTAAACTACTTTAACATCTGAAAATACAAAAACATCATTTTGTGTATTTCAGGCAGCCAGTGAGAAGGTCAGCCAGGTGACAGGTGGATTTGTTAAATAGTTTGATCTCAAGATTCTTTCTTCTTTTTGACCCTTGAGATCTGAGCAGATTTCACAACACAACAGGTTATGCAAACCTTTCCAAGCACACAAGATAAACAATTGGACCTGCTGTTTTTATATTTGACTTTTAAACTTGCAAACAAGAGAAAGTGAATGTGTGGGCACACTTCAGAGAGGAGCCACTTTAATAGATATGTTCAGTCACATCAGCAAGTTGACGTCAGTTTGGACTTTCAAGTGTTAAACCCAAACAGTGCGTCTCTTATCTGCTGCTGTACATATCGCTCTCTGCTGCCTTGTACTGTATAATATTTATGAGGTGGAGAAGAAAGAGAGAAGAAAGGGAAAATGCTTTTTATTGAGGTGTGCACAGATAGCACTGATGCTCAAGGCATCCAGTGAAAGGCGCTTTCTCATAATCATCAGCGGGCCCCAAATGAGCGTTTACCAACAGCGAATAACAAGAACAAATGATTATTAGTATGAAGAATGAGTGCAAAGCTGCACAGCAAAAGATCATCTGGTGCGTGTGCAGAGGCTTAGATGAAGTAGCACGTGCACAAACATGCACATCCACAAAAATCGCTGTTATGATCTCAGTGATGGAGACGCTAGTATGTAAAGGGCGAGAGTGTGACATTGGTGTGATGGTTATTTTCCTATTATTAGGATAATATTTTCTGTGCTTCCTGTTTTGAGACAGACTTGTTTAGATGAACGCGAGTCCTAAAACTCAGATCTGTGTGCAAAGCACAGAAAGTTCTGAACATGAGCAGAAATAAGCTGAAACACTTCTGAGCTGTTAAATTACATTTGGGGGAAAAGTTCACCAGAATGCAGGAAATAATGTGCCGATTGCTTGAGGTGGACCCAGCTTCTCTGTTTAAAGAAAACTAAATGGCTGATGTTAATTCCTGCAGTGACTGTCCGGCATTATTTTACTTTTCCATCTCAGCCTGGGATACTTGGACATGTCTTCTTTCATAAACATTGAAACAACCTAAAAAAGTAAAACTTTTCACAGCATCCATTGGTCAACAGCTGCTTTTGCTAGGCAACAGTAGAGGTTTTTATGTTTTTGGTGTACTGTTCAGTGTAGGCAGAGCATGTTTCAAACTTTAGAACAAATAGACTGTTCAGCAGAACTCTGAGCCCTGTGGTATGAATCAAATCAAATCAAATCACTTTTATTGTCACATCACATGTGCAGGTACATTGGTACAGCACATGTGAGTGAAATTCTTGTGCGCGAGCTTCACAAGCAACAGAGTTGATGCATTTTTTTTTTCTCTGCCCGTTTTGTTGGTTTTTGTCTTTTGCCCTTCTCCCCCGTCCCTCTTCTCAGCTGTTTCTCTTTCCCTCTTTCTTTCTCCCCTTCTTTCCCCCAGTCAAGTCTGTCCCGTATTCAGTAAGTGAAAATAAAATAAACAATAAAAGGTGAATCAAATGGACCATTACGGCAAGGCTGGGATGGTCAGTTTGGTAAAGTAAAATCCGTTGGGATCTTTCTTTGCCTTTAGACAATCAATTCTGATGGCAAAAGAGCCAAACGGGACAGGCAACAAAAAAAAAAAAAAAAAAAAAAAAAAGCAACAAGAGTTGTGCAAAATACAATAACATAAACAGGCAAAATATACGAATGGCTAAATCTGAAACTAATAAATATATGTACAATATATAATAGTATATGCAAAAAAAAAAAAATTCTGGATGTGTATACTAAATGTTTTTCTACGTGTGTGTGTGTGTGTGTGTGTGTGTTATACACATATTTTACAAATTAAATAGAGTCAACAATAAATAAAATATATAAAAATCAGGTTCAACACACCCAGGGTATCGTTCTACCAGCTGAACTGACACACCCTGACTCAGGAGATCAGGAGAAGTGGGCACAAGCAACTAACGGGCAACGTGAGAAGAAGAAAGCATCAACCCCTCTGAACTTCTCTAATATAGCTGCATTTCCAGGTGAACAACAGGATTGGTGAGCGCTGCTCCACGAACTATCATCTGTGGATTGATTGAGAAGCAACCCAGGCTGAGAACTTCCAGTTAAAAGAGGATTCACAAAGACATATGCAGGCCATTGAAAATCTGCTAGCTGAAAGAGCAACTACGTGAAGCAGCCTGAAGGAGAAGAAGGTGACAATAGACAAACTCAGTAAACAAACTCACAACATTCTATAAAGACAAACTCTTTACACTGTGTGCAAAGAAGAAAGCTGAAAATGGAAAGAAGGAATTGTTGGAAGTCCAGACAACACTGGTAGAGGAGAAGATGGAAGTAATGGGAATTAAGACAGAAATAGCAGACACTGAACTTACAGAGAGAGTGTAAAAAAGCCCTCAAATGGCTGAAAAGACAGGAAAAAGAAGCAAAGGAAACATTACAAAGGAAAGTAAAAGAGTTGAAGAAGGTGAAAGAGCAGGAGAAGAAAGCCTCGAACTAGAGCTGCATCTGGAGCTGCTTCCAAAGGCAAAAAAATCTCCCAGCAACACAAAGGTGGAGGAGATGAAGGTTCAGCTCAGGCTGAGCCATAATTTTCTACTCTTTCCTCCTCTCTCCACTTCTCTCTCCTTTAAACAAGTAGTTCTCTTAACCTTTCCGCCATCACCCCACCACCTTCATCTTTCAACCTCACCTCCTTCTCTCTACACTACTTCTAGTCTTCTGTTCTCGTCTTCACCTTCCTTTTCTCACCTTTGAAATGAAGATCATAATTTTCATCACCCTCCAGCCATTAAGTATTTCTGCATGTGCCTGCCTCTATGACACTACACATTGTGGTTATAGAGGCAGGCGCATGCAGAAATAGTTGTTATGATTTCACTTATGGGTGTTTTTAGATAGATAGATAGATAGATAGATAGAACTGTCTGTCTGTCTGTCTGTCTGTCTGTAAACAAAGCTACACACCATTCCCAAAATTCAGACTGCAGTGATCTTTTTTAAATCTAAAAATTTTCTGTCTCCAAATCAGGTGACCTCTTTTTTTATGTCTACTGATGCTCTAATGTTGACATCCACCCTTTATCACTTCCTTTATCGCCATCTTGATGGCGCCAAAGCTCATGCTCGGCTCTTGTTTATTGATTTTTCTTCAGCTTTTAATACTATCCAGCCACATCTTTTAGTTGATAAGCTTCTTAACCAGTTTAAACTTGATTTTAATCTCGTTGGTTGGATTTTAGACTTTTTAACTGACAGATCTCAGTGTGTGAGAGTAAACGGTTGTTTTTCCAAACAGCTGAACTCTTCTTCTGGCTCACCACAAGGTTGTTGTCTCTCTCCTCTACTGTGTATTTTGTACACTAATGACTGTCGCAGTACACAGGCCAACAGGCATTTCATTAAATACGCAGATGGCACAGTCATTGTAAGCCTCCTTCATGGTGAAGAGGATTCCCATGGGCCTGTTGTGGATGAGTTTGTTTCATGGTGTGATCAGTCCTTCTTAATAATGATTAACACCTTGAAAACCAAGGACATGGTTATTGACTTCAGGAAGTCATCCCCCCATCCTGCGCTAACAGTGGTAAATGGTGCAGCCATTGAACTGGTGGACAGTTATAAGTATTTGGGGGTTGTTCTTGATAAGACTCTGTCCTTTGAGTCACATCTTGCTGCTACAGTGAAAAAGGTTCAACAAAGACTGTACTTTTTAAGGAGGTTTCATCTGAAATGATGACTCTTTTTTTATAAAAGTTTGATTGAATCTGTTTTAACTTTCTGTATCATTGCTTGGTACGGTAATATGTCCCTGAATAATAAGACCAGACTTAACAACCTGGTTAAAGTGGCTGGCAAGATTTCAGGGAGGTCTCAGGTCCAGCTTGTGGACTTTTATAACAGGCAGGTGCTGAGGAAGGCAACCTCTGTCCTGTTGTGCTCAGATCATCCTCTCTTTAATGATTTTCAACTGCTTCCATCAGGTCGTCGTTATAAAGTGCCTGCAGTGAAGAAAAAGGGACATAGATTGTCTTTTGTACCTACTGCTGTTATCATAGTTAGTAACACTAAACCATAAGTGTTGTTGCCATTGCACATTGCACTTTTTCGATGAAAAATCTAGGTTGTTTTATCAGGCTTATATTATTTTGGTGAGTGTATGTGATGTGTTGGTTGTCTGTTTGTTTGTTTGTACAGACATACTGCAAATCAATTTCCCGTTAGGGACAATAAAGTTACCATTGACCACCATTGACCATTGACCCCCGTGTACGAGCTATTTATAGTCCTGATGTGGTCGCTGTGGACAGAGCTGGACTGGCCATCGGGCATACCGGGCCCGGTATGCCCGTTTTTATGGGCTCATGGGGTTTTATTTCTTTTCTTTTTTTAACGGTATAAATGAATGGTGGTGGATTGGCCAGTTGGTCACGATCGACTCTGGGCTGGACCAATTACAGCCGAGGAGGTCGAACTTTAAAGTTGAGGTGAAAAGGAACGCGATTTGTCCTATATGTCTGTGAAGGTTCTCAGTCATCCAGTTCATCGTAGTCTAAGGAGCTTGGAAAGAAAAGCGTCTGGACTTGTTTAAGTTGCTTGAAGATGTTTCACCTCTCATCCGAGAAGTTTCTTCAGTTCTAAGGGTCAAATGGTGGCCCACATCCTGGGTCATCTGACCTCAGGAAATCACATGATAAGGTGGGGCCAGGTTTCACAATGAGCTCACCCGAAACCCTGGCTGATTGTGACCCACACCCATTTTCACACCGCGGCTGGATCATCAGGGGGTCCTTTGTCCCTCTTTGGGGGGAAACTCCCACTAGGTTTAAATCTGGGACTCTCCACCATTTGACCCTAGAACTGAAGAAGCTTCTCGGATGAGAGGTGAAACGTCTTCAAGCAACTTAAACAAGTCCAGACACTTTTCTTTCCAAGCTCTTTAGATGATTTGTCCTATACTACTTCAGCTAGAAAGTTGCTAATTCAATCATGAAACTGATCCATGATCAGCTGATTGGCTTTTCTCTCTGTGGCAGAAAGAGGAAACCAGCGGAGGTCACGCTAAACAACAGCAGCACGTTTAAGTTTGATCAGCTGTTGTTAGAATTTATTTAATATTAATTTCTAGTATCGGCTGATGTTTGCTGGAGCCACAGCTGTAAAAGCTGCTGGTCATGATATCAGTTTGTACATGTGGTGAGAGGGAAACATGACGATGAAACCAGGAGACGTCCTTACTGAATCATAAGAGCTGAACAGGTGATGGAGAAACAGGTTTACC
The DNA here is from genome assembly GCF_018398535.1 of Haplochromis burtoni. Taxonomy (NCBI): domain Eukaryota; kingdom Metazoa; phylum Chordata; class Actinopteri; order Cichliformes; family Cichlidae; genus Haplochromis; species Haplochromis burtoni. The sequence continues at coordinate 151,730 of NW_024582777.1, forward strand.
TTTTAGGTGACATGAATGAGTTGAAGGGAAGTTATGAACTGTTTCTGAGAGACAAATAACACCAGGATCCTTTTTTAGGTAGCTGAGACCTGATAACTGTGCAGGGGCGGATCTAGCAAAGTTTTACCAGGGGGGCCAGGTAGGGCATTAACAGGGAAAGGGGGCACAAAGAAATACTTTTCTTTCTTATTCTTATTTAAAATGTCTAGCTTTTAATAAATAATTATCTGAATTTTACAACCAAAGTTTTCATCTGATGTAAAATGTATAGAAATCCATTATTGTATTCAGTAAATATTAAGTCTAGTATATACCCTATAAGTTATAGTATTCTTTCCTTTGGGAAGGTACCATCTGTGCAGTCTGCAATTCTGTTGAAGAAAGATGTTGAATCTATTTAATTACTGAAGAAAAATAATAGATTTCTGTGCATTTGTTTTATACGTGCATTAAAGTAAAATCGATTTTGCTAATTATGTTATGTGACGGCTGTGTGCAGGCAGGAAAAGGACCCAAAGTGCAGACTCTGGAGACAGACGTGAACTCAAAAAAACCAGCTTTAATGCTGAACTCAAAGTAACAAACCTCCAAAGTACAAACATTAACGCAGGCAGGGAAAAAACACACAGCATAAGTGAGGGTAGATAAGAGTAGATCGCGACAATGACAAACTGAAACACAGGGCTTAAATACATAGAGGGAGCAATCAGGGAATGGACAACAGGAGGGAAACACAGCTGGGGCAAATCAGAACTAACGAGACAAGGAAGCGTAAACTGAACACACTGAGATAAGACAGAGACCTTCAAAGTAAAACAGGAAACACATAACACAGAATGAACAAAGACACAGACTCACATGCAGGCACTACAACAGAGGGAACAGAGACGTGGGACCAGGGCAGACACAGACACTGACTGGACACGGGGGATATAGCGCACAGGGGAGACAGCAACTAAGGAATACACAGAGACAAACCATAAGACATGACTCTAACAAAAACCCAAAGACTAGAAATAATAAATAATATAATAAACTCAAAAACCTTGGGTCAACGACCCAGGCATCCTGACAAATTAAGCATCTTGAGGTAGAGGGTGGGGGACTGGTTCCCTATTTTTTATTTCTTTTTTTGCTGGGAGTTGGCAACCTTATTAGTTAGGTATATGTAATTATAAATTAGGTTGTTTTATATTGCTGCTAAGTACTGTTTAGAATACCAGAATAGGGAGGATGGTGTAGGTTTAAGTTTATTAAGGCTTTATGGCTATTCCTATAATACCATGGTGGGCCGGTCACTAGTCAAAATGCCCGGGCTGATTTTTTGTCCCAGTCCAGCCCTGGCTGTGGACGTCTTTTCAACGTCCAACTTAGACTCATTTTTGATGCCGTTTTGTTACTGCTTCTATGGGCTCTGCAGTCTCATGTTTCCAGAAGCTGGAGGACACGTTTTCTATAGGTGACCAGTGAATTTTTCTGTAGCTTTGTGAGCTGAGACAATCAAATTACATTATTGGAAAATGATCTCGAACAGGATGCCACCTTCTGAAATGGGACTAGATCACAACAGTTATGTGTGAAGGAATGCAGTGTGATCAGCAGACATCTCCAAGATGGCGTGTGCTCTTGACGCTTGACGTTCAAATGTTAGGGAATACAGTAATCCCTTGTTGTTTCTGGCATCTAATATTGTTAACTGCTATTATGCAGCTATGGGTCTCACGTAGATCACCAAATCAGTTGCAGATGACTGTTATGGGCAAGAATACGTCAGAGTGGGCCTTGTTGTCTTATCTGGTCTCTGCAGAGTCTCCGTTTGTGTTGCCTCTTTGCTTCCTTGACATCATTAGGAGACCGCAGCAGGCGAGGAAGCAGCCTGAGGTTTATAAAGAGCATATTAAATGTTTGATAAATTGCTTCATCTAACTGGGGTCATTAATCAGTAAATTGTCAGCTAGTCGTCTGCTGCTGCTGATACTGTGGAGACAGACAGGATCAAGATTGCACTGAAATATATTTTTAACATGGTTGTGTTTGTTTTACACTTATCATTATATCTTTAAACATTTTGACATTTTGAAAGCACTTTGTAACAGCTCACACTGCTCAACCAATTATTATAATAGCCTTTATAATCATTAAAACAGTTTCATTACTGTTGTGATCATAGCTATAGACTCATTATAGACTCTTGCAATCAGAAAAACCACACAAATACACATATCTTCATTTATGTAATATGTGTATGTATGATAGCACAAAACATAGTTTTTTAAATGTATTTATATGTTTTATAAAACTAGATAAACAGACTGCATGTATAAAGTAACATAGTGTATAGCACACCTTGAAACTCGATGATCTTTGAATATCCTCTCCACATATGCTGAAAGAAATAATTAAGGACTGTTTATTGAATTTGAAAATCTCTCCACAGAATTCACTGTGGGTAGCAACAAGCCCATCTGATCCTAACTGGATTGCCTGCAAGTTGTTGTTAAAGTTTGTGTTGCATAGCAACCAAGTAAACGTCTCCTTAGTAGCGGTGCTTAGGGCTGCAACACGTCTTTTGTGCTGGAGAACAAGGTAGCTGTCTGATCATAGCCTGCGCACTGAGAGGAGGATGGAGTGAGGCCAGTGTAGGTGTAAGGGGAACGGCAAGATCTTGGAAAGGTTGAGAAGAATTGCAATAAATAGTAGAGGTTAAAGGAAGCAAGATAAGAGTATTTTCTGTATGTTCCTGGCATGAAAAGAAGGCTTCACTTTAATAATTGCCTTCTTCTGCAAAGTTTTCCTCTTCATACTTCTGTCCCATTCTTTGTCTTTTTTTCTTTTAGTGAAAAAGAAACAAAAACAAGGAGAGGAAAGAGCAATGATTGGATATAATAACATAAGCAGAATGCACTGCAGGATGTAAAGGGACAGCAGCAGAATTGAAGAAAGGAGTGGTGGAAGGGAAAAGAAGAGGTAGCTGTCTGATCATAGCCTACTAAAGAAGTGAAGCCTTCTAAAGAAAGTGATTTCAAAATAGAGGAATAAAAAAAAGCAGAATGCAATGGTGGTGAGAGGAAGAGAGGGTAGACTGCAGGATAGAAAGAAGATGAGGAAAGGATGAAGGAACAAAGGAACGGGGAGAAAAACACAGTCGACTTATACAAATAAAATAATAAAAAGGAGATGGAAGGATTGATGGTAAAACGAGGGAAGGAGAAAATAAGTATGATCATACAACTTAAGTGAAATAAATGGAAGTTAAGGTGAAGCAGAAAGAGGGAGGAACAAGAAAAGGAGGATGAAGCTGCTCTGTGCTGGATGTGGTTTCAGAAGCAGTGATTTTCCCCCAGGCTGAGTGGTGAGGCTGCTCCTTGAGCATGTAACACACTTTGCTCTCATTAGTGTACAGTGGCATCAGGTGACACACAAGTATGCGCACACATATTCTGGAACAACAAAGATACTTGTGGTAATGCCAGTGTGTGTTTTTGAAATGGCTCTTTAATGTCTCCATACACAGGCTGTGGAAACAGATTTTCTCTTGAGGGACAATAAAGTATCTGTGTGGAAATGTGGAAGTGTGGAGAACAGAGACATACAAATTAACCCACATAAAGTCAACACACTACATGTAGTGTTAACTCCATTATTAAATATGTTAGGAAAACAATTACCAGCCTTTTATGGAGCCCCGCAAGGCACCTTGGAGAAAAAAAACAGAAGTGCTTTTGCGTGATCCTGAGAAAGAGTTTTTCCCCTGCATTTATCTTTGCTTGGTTGTCAATGAATTCAACCAAAACCAACATATGTCTTGTGATGAGTGTGTCCCCTTACACCAAGAACTCTCTACAGATCCATTCTATTCATTCTATTCATATAGCAATATGTTCTGGCCCAGTGAGAAACAGTGAGCAGCAGGAGATGAGCCTCTAATCACATACAAGTGTGCACTGGCTGCATTACAAAATATGGTACTAAGAATGATCGTGTAGCTTTTTTGATGTGTAATACATTAAAAGAGGAATATATTAGAAGCAGAGGTTAAAGAGACAATGATAAAAGGGAACCTTCCACAGAGAGGGTAATATCTTTTTTTAAGGCAGTGCTGCTTTGAATGACTATCTCAAGAGTGCAGTGAGATAACATCTGAGTCAGAGTAGTGATGCTTAACAATTCACCCACAGTGCCAGTATTTTTTTTCTTATTATCAGTATTAATATTAGTATATTCATCTACATCTAAGTGACTGTTGTTATGAGTTCTTCTGTATGCAGACTGCTACCAGCTACAGCTGAATCTGTCAAAGTGGCCACACACTTAATAATAATTAATATAGTTTTACTGAAATGGAAATCTGCTTTAGACACCAGACTTTTAACATGCTTATATAACCCGATATCATGGCATGTCTAAGTGTGTATAAGTGTGTATTAGAATTCACTCAACCTTGCTCTGATCACTACAATAGCTAAAACTGGATCTTATGCAAAATGTAGCTTCAACACTAAGGTTTACCAGAAACTCAAATACAAAGACCAGTTATGGCTGAACTGTCCCAGGCATCTTCTGTTGCCCAACTACTACAAATGGGAAGACCTCCAGGGCAACGGAAAGCTACGTGACCATGACAGCTCATTACAGGGAGTGCAGAATTATTAGGCAAGTTGTATTTTTGAGGAATAATTTTATTATTGAACAACAACCATGTTCTCAATGAACCCAAAAAACTCATTAATATCAAAGCTGAATGTTTTTGGAAGTAGTTTTTAGTTTGTTTTTAGTTTTAGCTATTTTAGGGGGATATCTGTGTGTGCAGGTGACTATTACTGTGCATAATTATTAGGCAACTTAACAAAAAACAAATATATACCCATTTCAATTATTTATTTTCTACCAGTGAAACCAATATAACATCTCCACATTCACAAATATACATTTCTGACATTCAAAAACAAAACAAAAACAAATCAGCGACCAATATAGCCACCTTTCTTTGCAAGGACACTCAAAAGCCTGCCATCCATGGATTCTGTCAGTGTTTTGATCTGTTCACCATCAACATTGCGTGCAGCAGCAACCACGCCGACTCTGCATTCACCAACGAGCTGAATCAGTTCTACGCCCATTTCGAGGTTAGCCAGGCGGCTAATGCTATCTACCGCCTGACTACCGAGGACAGTGACGTCATCAGCGAGAGACCGGTGACCAGCATCGCGGAGCATGACGTCCGAGCGGCATTGAGGAGAGTGAACACAAGGAAAGCGGCGGGGCCAGACGGCATCACCGGCCGTCTGCTGCGCTGCTGTGCTGACCAGCTAGCAGGTGTGTTCACTTACATCTTCAAA
>NW_024582777.1:166054-206109 GCF_018398535.1 Haplochromis burtoni
TTTTTTGCTGATCCGAAAATTGATCCGATCCGTGACTCAAAACCGTGATCCAATCCGAACCGTGAGATTTTTAATCCGTTGCACCATTAGTAATCAGGACCCTACCATTCTCAACAAAAGAAATGGAACACAAACGTAAAAATAGATAAATAAATAAATACACTGACCTCTTAAAGCCTGATGAAGACCAACTGGGTCTTCATCAACTCAGGGAAGATATATGGGAAAGAAGGCCAGACACCAACTAGGAAGAAACAGAATGACAAACAGAAAGTGTTGGGAAGGTTACTTTTAACATTTATTCCACTACAGATTAAATAATACATGCTCCAAATGTATTTTGTAACGTATTCCGTTAAGTTACTCATTGAGAGTAACGTATTCTGAATACTTTGGATTACTGGATATATTGTCATGCTGTTTACAACTACATGAATGTTCTATTGCTGTGTGATTTATTACTATTACTGAAGGTTACTCGCCATACTAATACCAACTAGATTTTCAAATCTTAATATAAAATGAGTAACAATAGGGTGGACATTAGGCAAGGCTACACTTTTTGCAGTGATCTGGTAGAAAAAACTATTTCTGTATCAGTCAAATGTTTTCTTTTTGTCTGTTTATAATCATGTGGAACTGCACATGATTATGTGCAGCTAGCAGGTTGTTAATGCTATCCATCAAGTCTAAAAACAGCATGTTAATATGTGGAGATCCTGAAGGGTGCTCCAAAAATTATCAGATTATATTTTAAATATTTATTCAATTCAGATTAGTTCAAATCAGTTCAAATTATCTTTTTTTAAAACATGTATATCATGTATAATGTTTTTATGTCATGTTTAATTTCCATTGCAAATATTAATCGCAGTTACATTAAGAGAGGATGGCAGTAAAAATGACAGCTGCGATGTCATCAAGTACACTGCCATTCCAATTGTAGAACAATCGCGCTGCGTTCTCGGGAAGTCTGGACTCATGTGTGAACTTAGGAAGTCCGGACTAGAGAGAACGCAAGTACAGACCTGCGTACATGAGTATTTAGAAACGGCCTAACAGTCTGCAGTCAGCTAACGGCAGCTAACAATGTTAGCTCAGTGACGAGTTCATTAATAAATAAATATAAATAAAAATCAAATAGCAATAGTACATTGAAGATACTGAAGATTCACACATCCTATTCTTATTATGAAGTGGTGTCGGAATTTCCAAATAAGAGATCCTGCCCGTGGATGCTGGCTCTGGGTCCGTTGTGTAACTGACGTCACCAGCGTTAACGGGACGCTTACATTAGAGCCTTTTTTTGCATGTTTTGTACTGTATTAATCCCAGATGGAAATTGAGTAAAAAAAAATAAAAATTAAAACAAGAGCCGCGAGTTGTTCTCAAACCTGCGCCGGCTGCTCTAACCATGCTCATCCAACTGAGCTAAACCTACACCCGACTGCATTTTATAACAGAAATTGGAGAAGGCATAGAAAGGGGATAGCCAAACAGATGGTTTGAGAGACGAGTAAAGGAAGCCTTCAGTATCTACTGTAAACAACCATCATTAAACAGAGAACGACACCACCTGTCAACCGCCTACAATGCAGTCTTGAGATCCCTTCCCAGGTGCTTAAACCCTCTCAGACCTTCAGGTGACCTTGGTTACACTTCATAAAGCTTGTGTAAATGCAGTGGACATATTGCTGTAACCAGATGCAGCAACATTCTCTATTTAATTAGCTAATTATTTTAATTAATCATCTTATTAGAGTAAGTAGTGTTGATTAATACCTTGTTGGTCATGTTGGGACTTTGAGGCAGTTCAAGTTCCTGTTGTTGAGAATAGAATGAACTTAATTATATCTTCACTAGAAATTATTAATCATTCATATCTACAGCATTTCTACAAGTGGACAGTTTATCTGCGGCAAGGCCAGCATGGGCTTCAAATGGTAATAGTGGTGCTTCTAATACAGTAAGGACCACTAATGCTGCTGTTGGAGGATATCAGTGTCACTGCAGCTGTATAACTATCTCCACCTACTCGGTTCAGGATAATGGGCTGACAGTGGTTACAGCAGCATCAGCACACCGGTTCTAAGTACCACCTTGACATGTATCTTATTGGACTGCCATCAGGTTGAGCAGCACTGCTAGATAAAGCAATAGAAGGGCACATCCACCCACAGGTAATTTCTTTTTCTGCTGATGGGGGATACACATATGTCAGAACGTTAACTGTGAGTTGGTGTTTGCAAAGAGAAGAAATTCTCCAGTGTAATTCATTTAGAGCAAATGCATTCATCTGCATAAATACCACCGGATAACACCGGATAACACCGCATTTGTCTCAGTGACACTGATGCCTAAGAAAAGCTGTGATCTGTTTTGATTCTTTTTTTTTCTGGGTTGTTTATGTTGGCTAAGATTTGGCACCCAGCGAGTCCTGTTGGATTCCAGTGGGATCAAAGATGTATTATTGTACAGTGTGTCGCAGAGGGTCGGGATAATATGGGGGAAACAAACCTTGGAAGTAAATTCAGCAGGGAGGAATTAACATCTGTTGTTTTCTCTGCCAAGGCTGTTTCAGCATGGGGTTCCTTAGTGAAAGATCAGAAAAAAACAAGACTGTTTTCCCCAAATTGAACATTTAAAGCACTCAGACTATACTGACACAGATTCGGGATGAGATGTGATTGAACAAGTAAACTAGGTTATTATGAGATCGAGGGTAGCTTGTTTATTGGCATTCTAAGATCAGGTCATGCTGAAATGCGCTTCACATTCATTTAATTTACTGACCTGTGATTGATTTGTCTCTTTTCTTCAGCGTTTTCAATGATTTTAGTTTTCATGTTGAAATAAAGAAAGAAATAATAATAGAATAGAAGTAATAAAGAAAGAAGATAGTTGTACTGCTACACCGCAGCTTCCTAGGGAACAGGAAAGTAATGTTCAAAGGTCCAAGCAAAGTTTGGACACACTCTGATTGAGTAAAGTTTATACAGTGGAAATACAAATCAAGCACAGCTCAACCAGGGCAAATGGGTGCTAATTAATCAACAAACAAAAAGTTTAATTCTTGCAGAAATACCCCAACCTACCTAATTATTCTACTTAAAAATAATAAAATGGAAGTGAGGTCAACAGAGAGAAAGATCTAACTCTTGGCTCATTCTCCAGGGAATAGCAAGAGGATAAAGAACTATAAAAAACAATGCAAAAGAATTCTAACCCTACCCTGAACTCTGTTTGTCTCACATATAGTTACTCACAAAGAGCAGAGATCGTTTAGGTGCTCATACTAAATCACAGCTGCCTTGAATGGCAAGTTGGCAGCCCTTTAAAAAAACAGAAATATATATATTCTGAGGGTGCAGCATAGAACTATGGCACTGATCCAATCAGTTGGTGACAGAAGCCAGAATGGAGAAGAAGCAGAAAGGGGAGGAAGGCAGGATGAGGAACAAGTGCATGCCCCAATCAGGAAAAGGTAGCACTCCTTCACAGCATATAAAACAGTCAAATTAAAGATTCTACAAGAGGAAGGAGTGCAACATCCCAGTGCTATGGTCGTACAATTTGTGGTCTGGCCTGAGAAGCCAAAAAGTTGATCACAAAAGCAAAGGTGGAGTAAAATGTGGGCTTTGTTTAGGCCATGCTGTAACATTTTCACTACCAGCCATCTGAATAAGCTGTTCTTGTGAGGGTTTTGTTAGTCATAGATGGTTAAATAATATCAATATCTGGATTGCAGAAAACAGAAAATCCTGAACTGTTGTTGAAGATTCTCTATAGTAGAGAAAACCTGTCCAAACAACATGAACAAATATTAGAACATGCTAGTCAGCTCGATTTCCTTTGCATCATCTCAGATTTTTGATGCCAGACTGGCAGACCAGCATATGATTGATGAGGGCAAGAAAAATGCAATTTGCAATCTATCTGTTTAGAGAATGCTAACTGTTAATTGCCATTTTAGGGTGGTTTATAGTTTTTAGCCTCTAATGTGGTGGCTGCTACAACCCATCAGCTATTTGTTTCAAGGCCTGCAACTTTTGCTGTCACCACTAGTGACACTAATTCTTAAGATTAAGGGTGTGGTTTCATTAATTAACAGGTTGCAGACACAAGGGGCTTGAGACAGTTTTCTAATTAGAGCCGCAGAACAACACTTAAACATGAGTTTTCCATGGGCAAAGGTAGCCAATGTGGGGCCTGTAGCAATTTTGCCCTTTTGGATCCCCAAGAGGAAATTCTCTGGGTACCCGACAGTGGGCTTGCTCACAGAAAACCCTCTGTGGCTGCTTTGTGGGTTAGCCCATACAGGCCCCATAGTAGTTTTACCCTGAAGGTCCCCCATTACAGTTTTCTGTGGGCAACCCATAATAGTCTTGCCCATAGAAAACCTATATAGCGACCCAAAATAGCCCGTTGCAGGCTACTGTGGGCACACATTTTCTGCCCCAGATTAAAATATGTGCTGAGCTATGACATAGACTCTGCAACAAAGTTTATGCTTCAGTTTTGGTGAATAAAATTCTAGTACTTTATTAGTGTGTTACTTGCTACTTATTAGCAGGTATGAATGCAACTTTCTAACAAAGCTTATCAGTGTTTGCCGATAACTTAAGACTTACACTTGTAGTCCAAAAATTGTAACCTTTGGCTGCAGTCAAAAAGATAACATTTAGGCTTTAAGCCTGCATATGAGAGTTGATTATTTCTTTTTTGCTTCTTATCTATAGTCTAACACTGTACACCACTTTCCTTTTTGCAGACAGGCAGAATAATATGAAGGCTTTAGATGTGTTTGAGTGATCAGGAGTATTGCAGAGCCTGGAAATGGGGGTTATGGCCCCAATGTATCCATCTTCATCCATCTATAATCTCATTGTACGCGTTAGATTCAGTGCACACATTGCCACCATCTTCAGCACCCCCTGGTCCGCGTGACCACATCCACATCCAGACTGCTAATTGGCAAGGAACTGTGGGTCTCCAGGGAACTCATTCCAGATGAGTCCTGCTGCCTGAGCCTCTGTTGGATGTTCAGAAGGAAATGGGCCCTCGAGGGTGCAAAGGAGGGATTGTCAAGATGAGATTCACTCACTCACACACCCACAGTGGCATACATGCTTTGTTTTGCGACTGTATGTTGGAAGCAGTATACGTGTATTACTCAGCGTGTTGTGACAGCTTGTGGACAGCGTGGACTGCTTTTTGTCACGTCTTATCCAGGTCAGCTGTCAGAAAAATGCTGAGACGATAGTTGTGGCAAGTTTGACACAGATTTGAGTCTCGTCTTCACTTTCTTGAGCTCAGAGTGCACAGATGTCTTCTGGGAAAAGTCATGCAGAAGCACCATTATATTCTGTATGCTGCCTATTTAAGATATCTTGATTTCATAATGGGTCATTTTTTAACTATTTTTGTGTTTTATAACTTCATTTCTTTTCATATCAGGAAACACAGTGGGGTTGGAGCCTTTTTGGAGTCAATTAATACACATTCATGTTTGACTATCAGGCACCCATTGAATTCGTTGATATTTTTAAATTCTGCTGTTCTTCAGATATGTTCCCTACTGTATTTTTTAAAAAGATTTTAAAGACTTTATGAATCTCCTAGAAAAAAAAACAAAGGTTATGTAGCAGCCTCGTGCATACTCTGTCATGCTACTGCAGTTGTTTTCTGTGTGTGTAGGTATTTAATAGTTTTTTCAAAAGTACAAAAAACACAGGTAGTGGCTACAGTAGACACGTTTGCTCTTCTCTGCGACTGGTTGGCAGACCAACCACTGCACAAGCAAGAGTAGCCTACAGAGCAATTGCACCACATGATTTGTACACTTGCTCCATCTGGCAATAGAGGCAGCTAGATGGGCTGTCTGTAGCTCACCCAGGTTTACCAACAGTGCCAACATGCTTATAAAGCACTTGGAATGCTCAAGTGGAGTAGAATAGGGCTATATAAGAACCATCTAACCATCTACTGAGCATACACGTCATGGATGGTGAACTTTCTATTTCCAAAGACTAAGTGCTTCAAAGAAGCTTGCTATACTTCAGACACATTGATCAACACCCAAGGGTGAAGCAGAACTCTATAGTCAATGTTTCAAAAAATATTTTTTCTGGTTTCTTCTATGGTTTATTAGTTATCTACCTGGCAACATAACAGTATCCATACCCACTACATGCCAGCTGCCATCAACTTTTAATGATGGAAATGATTAAATCAGCAGGTCTATTTGCTATGGACTAGGCCAGGTAAAACTGTTGCTAAGGAACAAAGCGTAGACTGATAGAAGAAGAAGAGTGTGGTTCACACAGAGATTTAATGTCATTCTCATTAAATATTAATGTACTTCTTATAAATGACATTTCCATGCTGTGTGACCATTTAACTCATGTAAACTCACACTTTGGTGGGTGGTGGTAAAACACAGAAATATGCAGCAACGGTATATGTGGCTCCATATCAGACATCGACAGGGTTGTTTGTAGACATACTCAGAAATTGCTAGTAAATCACTACATCTCAAGTTATACATTACAAGCAGCTCTTATAGTATATTCAGCCTCATTCATTCAGGCCTAGTGACAGGTGTAGTGAGTCGTAGTTGCCAGAAGATCGCAGACAGCTCCCCAGTCCTATATGACTGTGGTCTACACTGTATTCATGCTTTCTATCAGATACTTTTTAAAGGCTATATTTCTTCAATTAAACTAGAGATGCACAAATTGCAGTTTTATCGGCCGATTGTCATTTACCATTTTTTGTAAGTGTGACCTGCGGATACTGTATTTTGCCAATTATGATTTTCTTTGTATGTCCAATAACTGACAGCCTATACAAAGAAAAGTCAGGTTTTCTTAAATGCAAATTTGTGTTTGTATAATAAAATAAATTATTAAACTTGGACCTTTTCCCAACTTGCAAATTGCAAAATAAAAAGAGCCGCTGTACATATATTTATTTTACTTTACCAAACACAAGCAGACACAACAGATTTATATAACAAAACAAATCTTACATGATTTTCCAGTTTCATAGATAACAGGACAGGATTTCTTTTTTTTTTTTTCCCCACTTCTTCTTAGTGTGTTCGTGCTTGTAACTCATTGTTGGTAAGCATTTCCAACATTAGGCTGTGCTGTGCAACAGCAGCAGGAATCTGAATAACTTGTGTAACTTCACAGTATTAATTTACTGAATGTGTCGGGCATGGAGAGCTTGTTCTGTGCTTTACCTCAGCTGTCATCTTTGTAAACAATTGATGTTGCGATAGTCGTCACTGATGAATAAAATGCTCTTCCTGTTTACTGTGTCCTCAGGAAAAGGTGACGTGTTCGGAGATGTCTTTTGGAAAGAAACGACTCTTGCACATGCGTGTGCAAATGTTAGAGCGCTTACCTACTGTGACCTCCACGTCATCAAGAGGGAAGCTTTGCTCAAAGTTTTGGAGTTTTACAGTTCCTTCGCCAACTCTTTCTCCCGCAACCTCATCCTCACCTGTAACTTGCGCAAGCGGGTAAGGCATTCAGCTCTTTGTACATGGTACATAAGTAGTAATAATAACAGACATCACTCCACTTTGCAGTCTGACAAACCTTTCTTGCTGCTTTCTGTGTAGGTGGATGTATTTATGACTTCTTCTCACATCACTGACAGTCAAATTGTTCTTTATTTGACTTCACAGTTGGTTTTAGAGAACCTATTCTCTAAAGCCAACTTTAGAATTTTTTTTTAGGTTTTCAAATAGTTAAAAGGAAACAGGTAGAAATGAGCCTAGATACTAAACTCTACCAGTTCTGCCAAGAAGAGAAGAATGGTCAAACATTCAGCCAGAATTATGCAAAAGCTGTTGATGGCTACCAAAAATATCTTGTTGAGGTACAGCTTTCTAACAGATAACCAAAGGTTAAATGTCCAAGGGTGTATGTATGTATGTATTTGACCCTGTGTGTGTGGATTAGGGAAAATCCAAAAATAAACTCAAACTTGTAGAGTTTATTTTGGATTTGGATTAAGTTGTATGCTGTAAATCCTTTCACCCTGTAAAAAGATCAGTTTAAGAGATCATTAATAGCTCAAAATCACCATGAGTACATGACCACAACTGTGCATAGACCCATCAAATAAAACAAATAAAAAACACATAAAAAGTTTGGGGATTTTGTAAATTTAAGCAAAGTGACACATCTACATCTTTACTTCATTAATAAGTAGACAGTATTGTTGATGCACTGACGCTGTTGTGACAACAACCGTACTCATCAGTGCAACAGCACAATTGACTCATAGCTTTTCAGGCTTCGCTGCTGTTGACAGGGTCAGTAGTAGTGGCACCTAAATTTTGTACTTAGTCTACCAACCCAAGCTGTCTGCTCCTCTGGCCAATAGCATCAAGCAATGACTGGACTTCCACTCCCCGCAGAAAGCCAAGATGATGTAGATTAGAGAGCAAGATCAGATTATCATGCAGGTTGGTTGTTGAATTACGTCTGTGCTGTAGCAGTGTCTGCTGATGCTAGACACCAACACAAACATGTCACGGTGACACTGAATTTTTAAAACAGTCAGGTAAAGAGAAGCACACAGCACTGCTTATGTACCAGAGGGGGCATTCTGTGTTGTTGCAAAACAACAGCTCACTTTTTTATAGTAAGGTTTTTTTTTTTTAATATTACAGCTTTGATACACTTTGACTAACATGATATATCTTCAATACAACTTCCTTTGCTGCCACAGCCATGCTCTAGTGACAAATATATCCAAACACAAAGTTTGACATTAGTAGTCACGAGTCCCCATTTGAAGGTTCTGGTAAATCTTGTTTTTATGTGACAAGTCTGCGTGAGATTTCTTGCTTTTGAAATATCAAAAACATTGCAACTGGAAAAACGATAAAACATTCAAGTTCAGGTGTCATATACACTACTTTCTATGTAGTGATCAAGCCTTTAAGTTCAGTTTGATGGCTTGTTGGATGCTGGTGATAGTGAGAATGAATCTTTAGGCTGGTTAGCTTTCTAAGCTTTTTTGCTCACTGTAATAGTGACTGAGCAGTGTGAATGTTTAACAGCAAGTATTTTAATTTCTGACGCCATGCTTTACTTGTCAATTTCATGCAATCAACTCTAAATCTAGAACACATTTGAGCCAAAGCTCTATTTTCTCTGGAAAAGTGGGATATTATTTGGAAATTTGGAAAGTTTTGACGTTCCAAATAAGAGAAAAGTATGGCTCAGCTGGGGCTGAATTCATTAAAAACAGATCGATACAGTTGAGCAAATTTGACTTGCTAAATATCTTATAAGTTTTCTACTGCAGTGTGAGCAGACTTGTAGCCTCAGTGGTTTTATGGCCACAGACATGTGTTTTTTGCCTTTTTACCAGAGAAGCATGATCATTTCTGATACCGTTGCTCATCTTTTGTAAAACTGTGAAGCTTCAAGCAGAAGTTTCACAGCCACACATGAGGCTTGTTGTTTAGGTTTTTAGGGATTTCTGTGCTCTCTCTCTCTTTTTTGAGAGAAATTTGAAAGTACGGGCTTGCGAACACAAGTCCTAATCAAACACTATTCTCTGCCATTCTGGCGCATTTTCTATTTTTTCTTCACACACATCATATTGTCTGATTTTCTTTCATAACAAGTCTGTTGTTGTTGTTTACTTGTCGTGTTTCATATTTCATAGTCCCTCAGCTCAGTAGGTTTTTTTTCCATTTAAGTGTGGCTTAAATGTGATAAATTATACATACAATACAGATAGCCTCATTGTGTCCTGCACCCTTTTGCCCATTTTTACTGACATTCAAACAGGAAATCTTGTCTTTCTCTGAAGCAGGTTTCGCTGCAGTTTGTTTGTATTCATGTCTTTTAGTATGTAGTTTACCGTTTATTGATGGCCACATGAACACCTTTTATTTTGTCCCTTAAACCTGCATCTAGAGTACATGAACATGTTGATGTATATTGTAACTAATAACACAAGACATTTTGTATTTTGGATAATATGTTTACCTTTTAACCTTTGTATTTTTGGCATCTTCCCACCATAATAATCTATAATACATAGTACACTGTCAGTTGTTGTTTAAATATGTATGTATGCAATTCAATTTTATTTATATGTGCCAAATCACAACAACAGTCACCTCAATGCGCCTTATATTGTATGGCCCTAGCTGAGCCATACATACAGAGAAAAAAACCCAACATTCATATGACCCCCTGTGAGCAAGTACTTTGGCGACAGCAGGAAGGAAAAACTCCCTTTTAACAGGAAGAAACCTCCGGCAGAACCAGGCTCAGGGAGGGGCGGGGCCATCTGCTGCGACCGGTTGGGGTGAGAGAAGGAAGACAGGATAAAGACATGCTGTGGAAGAGAGACAGAGATTAATAACAAGTATGATTCAGTGCAGAGAGGTTTATTAACACATAGTGAGTGAGAAAGGTGACTGAAGAAGAAATACTCAATGCATCATGGGAGTCCCCCAGCAGCCTACACCTATTGCAACATATCTAAGGGAGGATTCAGGGTCACCTGGTCCAGCCCTAAATATATGCTTTAGCAAAAAGGAACGTTTTTGGCCTAATCTTAAAAGTAGAGATAGTGTCTGTCTCCTGAATCCAAACTGGAAGCTCTCCCTCCCATTCTACTTTTAAATACTCTAGGAACAACAAGCAGGCCTGCAGTGCGAGAGCAAAGTGCTCTAATAGGGTGATATGGTACTACAAGGTCATTAAGATAGGATGAGGCCTGATTATTTAAGTCATTAACAGCAGGATTTTGAATTCAATTCTGGATTTAACAGGGACCCATTTTGGATTAACTGAAGGATTTTCAGGGAGTTTTTAAGACATCCTGATAATAATGAATTTCAGTAGTCCAGCCTAGAAGTAATAAATGCATTAACTAGTTTTTCAGGGTCACTTTGAGACAGGATACTTCTAATTTTAGAGATGATGTAAACATGTGGGTGAACATGTTTACATCCAAATTCAAGATATCATTTCTATATCATTAAGTTGCTTGAAGACGTTTCACCTCTCATCCAAGAAGCTTCTTCAGTCCAGACACTTTTCTTTGCAAGCTCCTTTGACTGATGCTATATTTATTCTGAATTTCAAATTATGTTGGAATGTAAACCTATCATATGTGCCTTTTACTTCTTTTATTTGTTCAATTCTTTTTCTTTACCTGTAATTTATGTACATGCAAATTGCTTTTAAGCAATAATTGTTATTATTGAAAATAATGCTGAAAATAATAGCAACAAATTTGTTATGTTTCTTGTAAAATAATAATTTTTTATTGAAGATAAGTTTGGAGGGTGAAGTATACAAACCCAACTCTTTAGGAAACAGTAAAAAAAACTAAACAAACCATTATTGTCAGTCTATTCAGGACATAGAGACTGACAACAATTCACTCCCACAGTAACACTGATGGCCAGCGTACAAACTCCAAGCAGAGAGGCCCCAGCAGGTTGGCAGATTTAAACTCAGGACTGTCTTGATGTCAACCTTTCACCATTGCACCCCTCTAAACAGAAACTCCACCCAAATACTTACTGAAAATATAAAATTCCAAAATGCAAAAAGACCTGTAAGCTAAAGGTCTATCAGAGGCTTTAATCCTCTTCATCTAGCTGCTCCATCATCCTATATCTAGCATCCACTTCTGTCACACCAGCCATCTACATGTCTTAAAATACTGTAATTTAAGAAATTAATTAGTTAATGATTTGGCAGTCCATCTATGACCTTTGACTAAATTTAGTTTATTACTTGACATTAACTTGTCAAAATCTGAATGAGAGTTAAACATTGCATATAAACTTTCCAATTTCTCTAATTAAAATTCTGAAATATCAGAGTAATGAAAAAGAACTACTCCATACATTTGAAACCTACAATCACGTGACAATAATGGGATTAATGTTGTTTGTAAAGCTCACCAGTGTTCATCATGGCTCATCATGTTTTAATAATTCATGCGCATACCAAGGGTCAATTGAATTTCCTATGTCTTCCTTATAATTACATTTTAATTATATTAATTTTGTTTAATAATTATGTTTCTACCAAATACTATTAAGTCTCTGGGCAAAATATTACTTTAAGAAGTGAAAAGAGAGGAAAAAAATACATTTCTGGTTTTCTGATGGAGGCTGGAGCGTAATTTTTCTACTTTTCCATGTATACTTGTCCTGTCTGGTCCTTATGAACTGAGAACAACTCAGTTTCAGTTGTTATTTTAGTAATGAGTGCATGTCAGTTAGAAAAGGACATGATGCTCATTTTCATTGCATCCCCAGTGTGTGATTTAGGCTGATTATGCAGCAGCAGTGCACTAACAAATTGCTAAGTGAAGCTTTAAAAAGTAAAAAAGACCAAAACAAAACCCCTTAACATTACAATAAGGTAGCTGCTTTAGGTTTAAACACAACCTTCCTTCATGCGTTGACAGCTTCATCACCTTCCTAAGAACTGGACTTGATTCATGAACGAGCCTTTAAACGAGCTTAGCTGCACTGGGAAGAAGTGGGAAGCAATCCCTTGTCTTTGGACGGTTCTTTTTCTAAACTGAGGTAATTGTAAAGATGGACACTTATTCGCAGTGCCCTGTAGGAATTTCACCCAGCGGTACCTTCATGTAAACATAGAGAAAGCTTTGCGGCCAGAGCTTTCTCCTCTCTTCTGTAGCTCGTTAGTTCCCAGGATGGTTGGCAGCTGCTACATTGCCGCCATGATGAAGACAAACAACTTCTGGAGGGAGCTAAGACTGGGCTTCTGGGACTGTGAGGAGACCAGAATATGTGTCAGCTCTAACTCGTTCTGTCACTCGTGGCTGGCTACCAATCTACGCCTGTAAGCACTTTACCTTCTCCCTTCAGCCCTTTCTCTTTATCATTCTCTCTTTTTTGCTGTCATGCTTTGACTTGAATTATATTTCCTCATTTTGTTGACTCCTCATTTTTCTTGTTCTCCAGTACAATATTGTTTGTTTTTGAAACTTGAATGCTAAAAGCTAAATTTTTGAACTCTGTGTTAGACAGTACTCAGTAGAGTGCCAAACGTTTTTATTTACGACCCTGCTGGAGGGCTCAAGTACCTCGTTTGGCTTTTATACATAGATGTAGATTTCTTAATGGATTGGTTCATCTAACACCTCACCTACGCAGTTTGAGCTAATTTCTTTTTAAAATGCCTTCCATTTTGGCATTTACCTTCCAAATGTGGGATAATCCATTTAACTACAAAGACACGACACAAAGTCTCACGTCCCCCAAATATTTTTTTAAATTTTCATATCTAGTTGTACCCCTGCCACACATACCCCACCAAAGTTGACTTCAACTGTGTATGTTTGAACAAACTGCTGTAGAACTCATGACATGACACAATTGGCACTACCATTTCTAAAATAACTCATTTGGTAACCATTTGATTTTGATTTAGATGCTGTACAGTCAAGGAATTCTAGCAAAAACATTCAGATGAGATGAGGTTACACTATAGCAAGACAAGGGGCCTGAAAACATAGGAATATAAACAAAGGTTTTTCTTGTTTTGGTTGTTTTTGATTTTGGATGACACTTAAATTCAAAGTTGATGATAAGGTTAGTCCTAAAGCTGTGCAGCATGTCAAGACTGTGGATCTTACTGTTGTTGAAATATTTGCTATCAAACATTGGAATTAAAAACTGATAGTAAAACACTAGACTTTTAGTACTTTAGATTACCTTGCAGCCAAAAAGAGCATTTGATTAGCTTTGCTATGCTATGGCTGAGACTCTGCATTATGTGAGTTCAGGACTGGACTGGGACAAAAAATCAGCCCGGACATTTTGACTAGAGACCAGCCCACCAGGTATTATAGGAAAAACCATAAAGCCTATGAAAACAAATGCTGTTGTGACAGTGATGTACACTATCTTGTTGGTATAAATTTATCAATCTAATAAACTTAAACCTAAAACCTTAAACGATCCTCCCTATTCTGGTATTTTAAACAGTACTTACCGGAAATATCAAACAACCTAATCAATAATTACATATACCCAACTAGCAGTGTTGCCAACTCCCAGCAAAAAAATAGGGAACCACCCCCCACCCTCTGCCTCATGACGCTTATTTGACGTAATCAACTTTCATTCTTTGCCAGGGTAAAACAAATGCACAGGAACCATTATTTTTCTACAGTAATTAAATAGATTCAACATCTTTCTTCAACAGAAGTGCAGACTGCACACATGGTGCCTTCCCAAAGGAAAAAGTACTATAGCTTACTAGGGTATATTAGACTTAATGTTTACTATATACAATAATGAATTTCTATACATTTTACATCAGATGATCACTTTGGTTGTAAGATTCAGATAATTATTTAAAAGCGAGACATTTTAAATGGGAATAAGAAAGAAAAGTATTTTTCTTTCTTATGCCCAGTGGGCTGATGGCCAGTCCACCTATGTGTGAGTTGGTGGGTCATGTTGAGGATAGACAGATTGCCATTACAGGCTTTGTGGATTTCCAAACAGTTATAATCGATTTCCATTATTTAGATGACACCTTGGCCTCCTTTGTGATCCAAAAAGAAATGGAAAAATCAGTTTCTCCAATATTTGC
The DNA here is from genome assembly GCF_018398535.1 of Haplochromis burtoni. NCBI lineage: Eukaryota > Metazoa > Chordata > Actinopteri > Cichliformes > Cichlidae > Haplochromis > Haplochromis burtoni. The sequence continues at coordinate 180,691 of NW_024582777.1, forward strand.
CATCCACTTGATTAACCACTGGTCATAGTACTTTTTAAAACACTGCACCTTTGACTAAAGCCATCAGTGTCATGCTTTTTTTAAATTGTTGTGTTTTGATGAAGTTTTTAAAAAAAAAATTGTAATCATTGGCTCTTGTGTATTACTGTCAGTATTTAGTAAATTTCCATCCTTGCTTGGCCCAGTCTGATTAGTTTCATTGGTGTTATGTTCCACAATTATGTCTTGTATTCTGTCAATTCATCACCATCACTCATCAAATGTCACGGTTTGTGGAGACAGACCGTGCGGAGATGTGTGTGGTGGACCCAGGTGCGAACACAAGTGAGGATACGGGAGTGAACTTAAACAAAAGCGAGCCTTTTATTGTGGCTGATGATCACGAAAGAAACAAACAAGAATGAGGGCAGCACAAGAGCAGTAACTAAACAGAAACCTAAACTGGGAACAAACTATGGTAAGGCTATGGCTGGGGATACAAAAGACTGGGCATGGAAACACGGAGGGTGGGAACACAGATGACGCGACACAGATTGAATGAAACACAGAGACTAAATACACATAAGGGATGATCAGGGGAAGTGGAAACACATGAGGGGGAACAGCTGATACACATGAACAGGACAGGGAAAGTGAAACTACATACACTGACATTAGACACAGACTTTCAAAGTGATACAGGAAACATGGGGATTAGACGTGACCTGAACTGAACATAACCACACAGACATGACAGGTAGACGCACGGACCAGGGAGACTGACTACAGGAGGAGATGACATAAACAACTAAGAAACAAAGGACTAAACAGCAACCTCGAAATTAACTAGATGAACTAAACTAGGGCACAAATGAATACCAAAATATATATAAGAACTCAAACACTGGGTCACAGACCCAGCCCATGACATCAAATGTGGATCACGTAGTTGATCAACCTGCTGCTGCCTCTTCTGTAGATGACTTGTCTGCTTTGACTTAAGATTTGGCTTTTGAACTTTTACTCTCTGTGTGTCTTGAATTTGGGTCCATTTCCTCCAAGTCATTAAAGAGAGGTTTAAATTGTCTTTTTTATCTAGATGTTTTTGAACTTTTTAACTTAAAAATGATATATTAACAATTAGAAAGGCAGTTTAAGTGACACTGAAAGGGGGAAGATTGTTGGTGCCAGACTGGCTTGCCAGAGTATTTCTGAAACTGATAATCTACCTGCATTATTCCACACACAAAGAAAGGTCCCCCCTAAAAAATCTTCAGTGAGCAGCAGTTCTCTGCCTTGTTGATCCCAGGGGTCCAATGTGAATGGCCAGAGTGCTTTGAGTTGATAGGGAGCCCACTTGTTACAGCCAAGGTATGAAGAAACACATCATCATGCTGAACCTCAAGGCAGATGGTCTGCAGCAGCAGAATGCTGTCAGCTAAGAATTGGAAACTGAGGCTACAACTCTTGCAGGTTCACCAAAATTGGACAATCACAGAATGGAAAACCATCATCTGTTCTAATGTGTCTCGGTTTCTGCAGTGACTTCAGGTCATCCTCTAATAGCAACATCACAAATGGCAAATTCATTGCTGATGCTGCAGTTGCAGAACACACAGCTGTATTTCTCTCTGCATTTTTCCTTCGATATTTTGTGGATGTAATTGAGAAGTGTGTCGGGGAGAAAGGATTTTTGGTCACACTGGTCACGTCTACACGTTAAGCCAGCAGCTCAATACTGCTGAGTAATTTACAGCTAAGTCTGCAGTTTCATTCTCATTAAGATGCAAAACTTGCTGGGATGCAAATTCAGAGAGGGGGTTTCTTTCTGCTGATAATAAATATTTGGTGGTATTTTTAGGTGCTTGACTCTTTTTTTTGCACAGTTGTAGTTTATGATAAAAGGCTCGGCTGTCCAGATATTTGAAAAGCACCATAAACCAAGTGTTAAAGTGTACAGTATGTCTGTTCCTTTGCAATTTGACAGTAATTAGGTCGTTTTAGGTATAAACTAATATAGACAAACGATTAGAGCTCTAATAGATTGATGCAAGTGAACCAGTCATGTTTCAACACTGAAGACATCCCAGTAATGTGACATGACTATAAATGCATGTTCATAGAGCAGACCATCGACACAAGATACACTAAAGCAATACTAATATTATATAGATGGATTTATAGTTTTTGTGCACACATTCAATTCCTGCCCCAAGTGGAGGAGTTCAAGTATCTCGGGGTCTTGTTCGCGAGTGATGGGAGAAGGGAGCCGGAGATCGACAGACGGATTGGGGCTGCGGCTGCAGTAATGCGGACGCTGCACCGGTCCGTCGTGGTGAAGAGGGAGCTGAGTGTAAAAGCGAAGCTCTCAATTTACCGGTCGATCTACGTCCCTACCCTCACCTATGGCCACGAGCTGTGGGTAGTGACCGAAAGAACGAGATCGCGGATACAAGCGGCAGGAAATGAGCTTCCTCCGAAGGGTGGCTGGCCTCTCCCTTAGAGATAGGGTGAGAAGTTCGGCCATCCGGGAGGGGCTCAGAGTAGAGCAGCTGCTGCTCCACATCGAAAGGAGCCAGCTGAGGTGGTTCGGGCATCTGGCAAGGATGCCCCCTGGGCGCCTCCTGGGTGAGGTGTTCCAGGCATGTCCCACCGGGAGGAGGCCCCGGGGCAGACCCAGGACACGCTGGAGAGATTATATCTCTCGGCTGGCCTGGGAACGCCTTGGTATTCCCCCGGACAAGCTGGAGGAGGTGGCTGGGGAGAGGGAGGTCTGGACCTCTTTGCTTAGGCTGCTACCCCCGCGACCCGACCTCGGATAAGCGGATGAAGATGGATGGATGGATGGATGGATGTATATCTTGGACCTGATGATCACAAACCAAAAATTGTGATTGTTGTTATCTTGTTGGGCTTTTTACATTTGCTCCACAGACTGGTTAGAATCAAAAAATAAATTATAATATAAATAGCTTTTTTCTTTGCCTAGTATTGGGTTAAGACTACTGTAAATGACATCAAAACCATTATAGGCAGATCCAACAGATCTCATTAGTTTAAATTACAAAGAATAGATTCTTGGATTTTAAAAAAACTAAACAAAAACACATCTAATTTTGTGTGATGAATCTTAAAAATTACAAGTTTTGTACCCCGATGTCAAAGTGGAACATATGCTCTTCAAGCAATTGCAGTCATCAAGTGTGATTGTATGTCTATAAAAGCAGAAGTTTTAGCAGTTCACTTGTGTGTATCACAGTGCCACAAGGAGTGGATGTCCCAGCGTATTCATGACGGTCAAAGAGAAAAGACGGAACAATATGGCCTGTTGTAGCCTCTTCTCTCTAATAAATAACAAGGCAGCACAGTGCAGGTTTGCAAAGCTGCACAAAACTTCCGGAGCAATTGTGTCTTCATGAGCGTAGACCAACAGTCACAGCAGATGGCCGCCCCTCCCTGAGCCTGGTTCTGCTGCAGGTTTCTTCCTGTTAAAAGGGAGTTTTTCCTTCCCACTGTCGCCAAAGTGCTTGCTCATAGGGGGTCATATGATTGTTGGGTTTTCTCTGTATCTATTATTGTAATATCTACTGTACAATATAAAGCGCTTTGAGGCGACTGTTGTTGTGATTTGGCGCTGTATAAATAAAACTGAATTGAATTGAATAAAACTTTGTGGAACATACACTTAACCTTTATCTTAGACAAGACACGTAGGGTCTTCTGTGTGTGATGTGAACATACAGTAAATGTAGTAGATATTTCTGAATTGTTCCCCACCTGCACTTTGCTATTCTGTGGCAATTGTTTTTGCCATGTAACCTACAACCGAGACTGAAATGAATTAGGATCCTGCGTTATCACAGTGCAGTTCTTGAGTTGTTTTTTAAAATCCACTCATGTTTTTCTGTGTGTTTTGAAATTAAGTATAAAGACTGCATGGAAACATCATACATCACGAAACAGGGCTGAGACAGAAAAGTGTGTGTACTGATAACAGAGAATGTAACTGTTCAATGAAAGGAAACAAGGGAATAAATGTGTCTGTGTGGAGTAATGAGGAAAGAAAACTCATCTTCCTCACATTAACATGAAGCAAACAGAAGTGCCAGCATCAGTATTCATCATTTTATTGAGTTATTTTACTTGTTCAAGCCCTGCTATCTGTAAGTCAGCAGAAAAGACTCAAAACTCTTTTTCACAGGGCCTTTAGCAGAGAATAGACACTAGGTCCTTACCTTCAGAGCAGATTAGACACTGAGGTAAATAGAGAGAATGAAGTGATGCAACAGCACAATGTGAGCCAGAGAGGGATGCAGCGCAAATGGGGCTTCAGAGTCATAGCATGCCAAACCTCAAGTCACCAGAGCTCTTATTACGTAACTACTCTGTAAGTGAGGCTCTTCTTTTTACTACTTCCCTAGGCTACTACGCCTCTTCACCAGTCTAAAAAGGATTTATTACCCTTAGAAAAGTGCAAATTTGCTGTTTCTCAGTTGCTGTTCTCGGGGCATCAGCGGGGTTTATTATTTCAAATCCCAACTTTGCAGCTTTGTCTTCATTAAAAAATTCCTCTGTTTTTTGTTAACTGGGGAAATGCTAATGACTCCTCATCACAGTCAGAAGCACCTTAATGGTACAGTGTGTGATTTTAGTGTTGCGATCACAAACTTTAAAGAAAACAGTTACAAAAGGCTGAATATATTTCTGTCTGTTTTGATGTCTTTTGACGTTTTAACTTTTTAATAGTAGCACCGAGTTGTTTCTTATGGGACGTGCAGTTCCTGTGATGATCTGTATGGTTTAATGCCAGCACATTTACCAGCATGACTTCTTTTAGTTGTTGGCTATTTTTAGCAGCAGAACCTACTGTGCACTGCCTGCTCAGCCTCTAACACCAGAAACATCAAACACTCTAAATACCAGCGTTGGACTGGCTGTGCCATTAAGTTTAAAGCTTTAAAGATACTTCTTTGTGCCCCACCTGGTCTCGGATTTGTTGCTAATCATGTTTATATGACCCAAATTAAATGATAAATAATGAAAGATTTGAGTAAAATGTAAAGACGAGGCTAAACCAAAGGAAAATCCACCTTAAGGCACACACCAAATAAGCTGATGCTTGTGTGTTTTTGGTACTTCCTGTAATTTATCAGAATATATTTAGATAAAAATTTTTTATAATAAACCCCTTCACATTTATTAAAACCACCTTTTAATAGTCTTGAGAAAGGTTTTTATTCTGGTTAATTAAAAAAACATATATTGCTAGCTTGACTTTAATTGTAAAAACCATAAAAAAATGCTTGTGTACATGCTAAATGATTTGATTTCACAAAGTAAGTGCACACAAACAGATCTGATTACACAGCAGAAGGAGCTGGCTGCAGCTGACTTGGTGTGTATCTTCTTTGAGGTATTCATCCTTGTTCTGCAGAATTTTGGGAACACAAATAAACAAATAAACAGGGCTCGTAAGTGTGTTTTTTTGGCGAAGTGGGGCTGTTAAAGGCGTCTGCTGGGAGGCTTAGCATGCTGTGCTGGGTTTTTCGGGACAGCTTGTATGCTGGGAGGGACAGACTTAAGGGCTGAAGCCTGCAGACTGGGAGGCTTTTACCAGCCTTCAATTGGATTATTTATGTGACCGAGAATAAAAAGCGGATGGGCGTGCATGTTGAGTTAGTGTGTGCCTGCCTGTGTGTGCCTGCACTTCCTTTTGTGTGAGGAAGCAGTTTGACTGTGCAGCAGCATGTGTGCATGTCACCGACACTTGTCTAACCTTAGCGAATAAAGGAACTGCTGAGGGGATTTTTTCCAAGACCGAAAAAAACATCACTGACTGTGCACACACAAACAATTACAATAAACATGAATCAAGTGCTGTGATCCAGTGCATTTATCAGTGCAGTGTTAAGCCTCACGTTTCCACTTCTTTACTTTGATTTCAGTTCATTTGAATTTAATTTAAATAGTGCCAAATCACAACAGCAGTTGCTTCAACATGCTTTATATTGCAAGGTACAAAAAAAACCATAATAGATACAAAATTTTTATATTTTACTGATATTTTAGAATCAAACTACACGATGGAAACAATTCCCATCAGTGTCATATTGGTTCATTAATTCATCGCAGTAACTTTAACTAAACTAAAACTAACCACACTATTGCATTACATGATGAATTTGTATTTTATTTTACTTTATTTTTTTCTCCTGAAGTGACTCGGATCTCTTTCTGTTTTGACTTTAAACAAGCCACTCAGATTTTAAATCAGTCTCCTGCTTATATTTATCTTTTATTCCATGTCAGCACCTTGCAGCTTGGTCAAACCTGAGAGAGCAACAACCACAACTATGCAAATTAGATTGATATCTATGGAGAAGCTTCTGATGATGTCATTGATGGTGTTCTTTAACATACTCTGGTGGCAGTTTAGCTGTGTTCATGCCAAAGCTGGATATGTGACTTACAAAACCTGAGTTACTGGTAAAGAAAAAAATGATTTGGTTCAGAACCTAAAATATTACTTATGAACTGTTTTTTATGCGAGACAAGACAAACGTGCTCCACAATTTATTATCAAAACGTTTAGAATTTCAAATTAGTTTTACAAGGTGCCATGGTGCCTCCTCTCTCTGGCTCAGAGACAAAAGGCTGCTGTGTCTCTCTCTGCTCGCACTGGAGACCCAAATGAACAAAGAGCCCCACACCCAGACAGTAAATGCTTTTTATTATGTGTGATGAACAGGATACTAAGGTGATTGGTCAAAAGTTGCAGGAAAGCCACAGTTCTCGTTATTTGGCGGAGATCCAGCACTTTGGCTCACGTTTCTTCTTCTGCAACTTTTGCAGGCAGCACTTCCGTTTCCCTGGCAGCCATCTCTTCGAGTTAACATGATAACAAACTGATCATGAAGAGGGGTTTGTTTCTACTCTCACTGCTCATTTGAAAGCTCTTCCCTGAAACTCCAGGTAGTTTATGTTAGGTACAGATTATAATCTGCCTGACTTGTCTGCTGTAAGGGAATTGTTATGTAAAGATTTGGCTTTAATAATGTAATTTAATTGATATGTACACCTCTGTTAATATCTTGTCTTTTTTCAGAGCATTAGAAATGTCAGACCTTTCATTTTTAAGATGAAGAATTTTAATATTTCATATTAATATTTGAACATTTTCATAATGTTTTGGAAAGCCAGTAATTATACACAGCCAACAGCAGGGAGAAAGCTATGCTGTTTCTGTTGACAAAGCATTCTGCTGTATGGAACAAAACAGGGAGAGTGAGGATCTTTGTGTTTTTACTCACATCTGAGATTAAAATAACTAAGAGAAGCTCAGGTCTTTAGGTCATCCCTGCTGCACATGTGTGCTCTTGAGAAAACACACCAGAAAATACCCCGGCTGTTTGTGTTCACTGCGCATTTTGCAAAATATATCTTATGACATCCCATAAACAGATGCACAGAGATGATCTGTTGTTAAACCTTTTTCAGTTATACAAAAGCATTTGTTTTTAAAAACTTACATTTTTGCATTATATAGTCAAATGTTTCTATAGACAATTCCCCCTGGGTTAATGGTATTATTGCATTAATCTTATATTAGTCTAACCCTGACTATCACCTCACAGTGTTACAATCTAAACTAGGCTAAAGCCTTGTTTGGTACTATAGTTGGTTCCAATTTTTCACAGCTAAAAATAGCAATGTAGAATGTAACTATGGGCTAACTGGCATATTGTGAGAGGGAAAGAAGCTGCAGGCCAAATCTCAGTTTCCAGGACAGGATATCTTCAGGCTTTGAGAACAATTACTCATTTCTCACACGATCTCTGTTTCCAAAGTCAGTTAGTATGCTATCATTCTCCAAGATCCGTTCTCTATACATCTGTCACAGTCTAATGTTCTATAAATATATGGATCTTGTACGGCAACTAAACCCTTGCTGTGCTTGTCAGGTTTCATCCAGACATGGGTAACTCTTATGTTTATGTTCAAGGAAAGAGTTCTGTTATATGTAAGCTGTCATTATCTCTCTTGATTATCTTGTATTTGGTGAAAAAAGGTTAGCCCCCAGGACGTCGGGCTAGCGATTTTGCGAGCCCTGTATCTGATTGAGGAATCACTCATCTTTGGAAAAGAGAGTTTATTACAGAGAAAGGGCTCTTTCCAAAATAAAAGCTATACTATCCGCTTCTTCTGGGCTATATTCTCACAGCATATTAAACATATCAGGTCCCCATAAGGAGAATCATGTGCTAACAGCTGTCTAAATGACTCGGGTAAAGTTTGTAGCATGAATGCTTGTTGTTTTTGTCTGCTTCCACTTGTCTTTGCACTAGGATGATGTCGGCGTAAATGTGCAGTCATATTCGTTGTGTTCCCACTAATGCTGTCAGCGTAAATCTCGTTGAAATGACGTTAACGCCACAACACGGCAAATCTCCGTTAACGAGCTACCGCGGATCGCCCCGTGCGTGGGGCTGGACGGCCAACACGTTAACGAGCTAACTGCGCTAACACACTAGCTCCCACCCATGTAATTGAGCATTGCGTGGCACATCCAATATACTGTTTACTTTAGTCCATGACGCGCTTACCTTCAGGGTCATACGTCACATGAAAACCAAAATAGTTCCAAACGCCAGATCTGAATGAGGATGGGGGAGGTTCAATTTGCCATGTTGCAACGAGAGCTTAACTTCTGTCTCGCTAGCTTGCCCTGCGCTTAGTGAATCTGCGTTCGACTACTCAGCCTAGGCTGCACTGTCAAGCGCAGATCCACTGAGCGCTCAACACAGACAGCATCGTCAGAAGGAAAGTTGATAAAATAAATTAAAAATTTTGTATTGTTCGATACATATGGGTACCAAACCGAAAGCACCGTATCGAACGGTTCAATATCGATACGAGTATCGTTGCACCCTTAGTACATACATATATATACATATATATATATATATACATATAAATATATATATATTTTTAAATATGTATGATACTGAATGTTTCACTGAATGTGACTGTGTAAAGTCATGGTCTCTACTTTCTTTAGGCCAGCACTGTTTTTAATTCAAGTGCTCCTAAAGAGGCTGGCTTTTTAATGGAATTTAAATGTTTGTGGACAGGACTGTCAGAATGAGACAAATTGCTGTGTGTGTCTTTGAAAGATGAGGGGTAAGGTTGTGGGTAAGAGAAGGGTGTAAGTGCAGATATGTTATAAAGATGTCTCTTTATCCTGCCATTAAGACACTAAAAGGAAGTGCATTTTCCAAAACAAGTATTGGAGGATAGCCAACAGAAGACCATTGAGGTGTAAAGGGAGTTTGGTGGCTGTGCAACAGTGAAGCTAGTGATTGATTTTTGAGTCTCACAGGATAATTTAGTTTAAGGAAAATTAGGTTGTTGCTCTTTGGACTCCTTTCGCTTCCAGGTTATTGATCCCAGAAATCTGTGAATATCTTAAGTCCAGCATGGCTCATCAATTTTTGATGTCCTCTGGAAACAGATCCATTGTCGCTTGTGCTGCTCAGAGCAATTTGTCCACCATTACCAGTGGAAGTGAGAGAGTTTCAAGCTCTGTTCTTGGATGCCTCTTGCCAAAATGAACAGAATGCATTAAGTATATTTTTATTACCGTCCTCCAATGTTCTTTAGGTATACTATATCTACATCATGCTATGATTGACCAGTCATGCAGGGGTGAAAATGATCACATGTAAATGTCATTTAATCCGATTTCCAACTCTTTATTGCACTTTGGGGATAGCTGAGAATATTTTTGGAGAAACGATCTATTGTATGACGGCCAACTTTTCACTCCCCCGTCCTGTGGTCCATTCAGAATAGAATGTAAAGCATCACCTAACTGTGGTCAACCTCAGCTCTTGCTTGTTTTTATAGATTTCCAGTTGGTTTTTAGTAGTTGCGTCATTAAAATTGGTTGAGACACTCACAGTAGAGTTTCAAACAGTTAAATTTTATTGCCCAGCTTTAGCAAGAGTATTTTTGGACAAGCTAGTCCATCTTCCTAATGTGAATAAATAGAAAATTTCATTTTGTTTAGCATTTCCCATAATTATACCTTCATTTTGCCCCGATGGTGGAGGATAATTCTCATGGTAAATAATGTAGGCTCATATCATGGCTATAAGCAGAGCAGAGATGTTCACAACTGATTGAACATATAGTTTATTCTTCCTTTGGTGTTTAAAATATGAAAATGTACACGTCCTGTATTCAAACGCGTGCATATTGTTAGTAGAAGTCATAGCGACTTTTTTTCCTGTTATGTCTCCTGATTGCTGTACAGGAGAGCCCCTTTGTGCAATTGTGTGCCTGAGCGCTCATTGTAGCACAGCACAGTGCATTAGTTTAGTGTGTGTTTGTGATTGTCTAAGGTTCGATGGGCAGAAAGTCTGCAGGAGCATTAGGGACGAGGTGCAGCGGAGAGTAGAGCAAGTCATCCATGCACACAGTCTCATTTTCTTTCTTCTTCTCTGTCTGGTAAATAATGAATTGTTCAACTTAAGAGGAAAAAGAAGCCAATTTTTTCCTCTCCTGTGTGTCTGTCTCCAGAGAAGTAAGAGCTACATTAATGAAAGACGAGGGAGGATTTTCTCTGCGGTCTAGCTGCTAGAAATGAGAAAAACTAACATGCTTTTAAAAGCAGAAGAGTTAGTAATAGGTGTTCTTTAAAGTATTTTTTTTTCTAATACAGTAGTAATAAAAGCCAATATGTGTGTGTGTGTGTGTGTGTCTGTGTGTCTGTGTGTGTGTGCGTGTGTGTGCTGTTATTACCCTTTGAGTAGTTTCTTGTAACTGCTAAAACAGTTATTAGATGAACAATTATTAGAGTGATAGGTCCAGTAGTTACAGCAAGTAGAATTTGACATGTGTCTGTTTTATAACTTTGAAATGTATTTCATTTTGTCTCTGTTCATCACTTTGTTTTGTTTTGGGGTTTTTCTTCTTTTAAATCTCCTCTATAAAAATTGTCGATTAATCAGTGTCATCATTGGACATGTACTAGAGTATAAGTGTTGGTCTTGATCGCTACCCTCTGACTTTTGGTGAAGTCCACCTGTGGAAAGAATATGCCACAGAGGAAAATGTTAAAAGAAACAGCTGAAAATAAACAACTACCTGTTGCAGCATGTGCCAGCACTCTGTTGCTCAACATGGTTCAAGTTAGAGGACATTCAAAGTCCAAAAGGAAGATATTCTGCTCAATGCCAGCTCCATGTCCTTAATCTAGGCATCTAAAAGGGTAATATTTGCTTTATTGGAGTTTAAATAATCCTCATGGGGGCAGTGATCTTTCCTGGTAGTCTGTATTGTCTCGTTCAATTCCTCTTGTGGAGATCGGTGATGGCGAGGTGTGCTTTGGTGTTTCTTTAGAATTAATTGTGGGAGTGTTGCAGAGCAAACAATCCCACATGAGGCAAAACCTGCTGTGTCTCATGAACCACCTCACATAAAGTAAACACATCACTAGGCAGCTGGTAACATGTGACTGTGTTTTTCTGGAGTCCCTGTGTGCATGTTTGGATGTAGTTTCTGTGTTGGTTCCCCCGTGGTGGCTGCGTGGCAGGGAGATGACGGCCACGATTAGGATTTCTTCTCCTCTCAGTCCCTCAGGGCTGTTTGGAATGTGGCTGAGAGACAGAGAGCCACACAAACAAGCTATAAATAGAACAGTAAATAAAGGCCATAGTACTGTAAATACTGTACATGTGACACTATATACACTTGCCCAAACACTATTTGTGTTTGGGCAGGTTCAGCAATATCCTTTTGTAGTGATGCTGGCACCTCCTGATTACATTTATTGTGTTGTACAGTGTGCTGGTATAAGAATTGATAACACATACGAAATGATACACCTGACACAATTGTACAGGATACAGAGAAATATATACATAGATTGATTGCTGGAGTTTTACCCCTCAGGATAAAAGGCTGATGGCATATTGTCGTCACCCCAGGCGGTGTGGACAGGCGGTGTGTCACGAAGTGGGATGGACTCAAGCGCAGACAAGGCAGCTAGAATACAGTTCCGTTTATTACTATACAACACCAGGTGCAAATATATACAAGTGAGAGGGCGGGGGGAATCCAGGGCACAGGGAAATCCGGGAAAGGAGCTCTTCACACACGAGGGACTTCACAAAAAACACAGCACACCAGCAGCCCGCACACCAAGGGTTCCAGGGAAACGGAATTCCTGTTTACAGACAACAAGTAATTAATCCAAAGGGTCAGCAATACGAAAAGGCAACAAGAGACTAGTACTCCGGAGCTTACTACCGAGGTTACTCATTAGTCCAGCGACGAGATGTTTCCAGCCACTGCCTTAAGTAGTGGATGAGTTTAGGCGACGAGCCACAGGTGTGTGATTAACTCCAGGTGCGAGGGCCAGGGGCGGGAGCCCGCAATGAGCTCCGCCCCGGCGAGACACGGCAAGCGTGAGAGAGGTAGATGTAAACAAGAAACATATGTAGCCAACCTGAGTCAGCCGGGCAGACACGGGGACCATGACACGGTGTGGACACCCAGCTTTGTGAACACAATAACTCAAGAAAGACATGACCTAGTATGTCAATTTTATACCATAAGTGCATCTGTTTAAAATCTTGAACAAGCCAGAATTTCAGTGACCTCGACCTCAAGGTCAAGTTTTCTGAAAATCCTGGGAATCTGATAATTCAAGAAGAAAGCCACCTAGGATTATCAAATTGATTCTTGACATATCTCCAGTTAAAGACTTCTTAATGAAAGTCATGGATGGTTGAGAAGCTGAAATATAGTTTATTTTCTGTTAGCCTGATCATGGTTGTAGTGGATTAAGTACCAGAATGCTTCACTGCCACACAGGCACTCGCGTATATCCACATGCATAATTCTAAAGTTATGCAACTTACTTTCTGTCTGTAGAAAGTGGGCATATGATCAAATGTTCAACAGACTTTGTATGTCACATAAATATGTCTCTTTTAAATCTCTGCCTGTCTGACCATCTCCGTCAGCCCCTATGTAAGGGACATGCATTGGCTGAGATTCAGTCTCTCTCACATTCACAAACACAATTATTAATTAATTATTAATAAGGGTCTCTCTTGTATGTAATATGATTTACAGCTTGCAGCTTGCTTTGTGTTGATGAAGTTAACCAGGTTATCATTATGAACAAGTATATGCGAACTATTATGTAATTTTCCTGAACCTTTCAACAAGGCTAATTCAACTCCCAGCTAAAGGCAATGCTCACATCAGTGGTAACAGATATTTTGGATATGAAAAAAATGTTTGGTTGGCAAGAGATTCTTTGTTTTTTCTTGTTTGTATGTTTTGTATTTAATGTTATGTATACATGCGGTAATCCTTCGTGAGATTTTAATTTAATGTTTACAGTGTGTGTGTAGATGTTTCCCTGCTATTTAAGAGACTACATTTGCTTGAAAAAAAGGGATGAGCTTCTTTTCGTCCCTTAAGTCGGTAAATTCTACCTCCTCACGTTCTTGTTTCTGCCCAGCAGTCTCTCGATCTCGCTGCTGCTATTTTTAGAGGCTTCATGATATGAGCTCCTTCGATGCCTGCCAGAACAGAGCTGTAATGTCCCTCCCTCACTGCCGCTTCCTGTCGGTTGCTCTTATTGTTATTTCATTTTCCCATTGATGTGGGATCGCGGTCGGATCCAGCACAGGCAGACGTGCGGTCCGGTTTGGATTCCTTTATTCACTCCGCCTATTGTTGTATGAGCCAATTGAGCATCTATCCATCATGGTGACTGCTGCTGGTTTGATTTTGTGTGTGTAACAAAAAAAACACAACTCAACAGAAAGAATTTAATCAAGTGCATCCACACACACACACACACACAAACACACACACCTAACTTTTTCTTCAGCGCTCTCGATTAAACTTCCCACACCAGCCTCATCTCTGAGTTATTACTCGACTTCCACCTGTCATGGTGGCTCCTGGTGCTTGGTCTCCAGGGGCCTCTTTGAAATGGCAGGGCAAGGTGTGGAAAGGAAGCAGACGGCCTCAGTTGTCTATTAATGTGATATGCTGTAAAGTCAAAGTCAATCTGAGACTACAAAGATTTTAATTTATACGAGATTAGTTCATGGTGTTGACTCCAAAACCCCTGAATGGTTTGAAAGATGAGGATGGATGGATAGTTCATGGTAACTATAAAAAGTTTTATCTATATACAGTGGTCCCTCGTTTATCGCGGGAGTTAGGTTTCAAAAATAACCCCCGATAGGTGAAATCCACGAATTTCCTCATTTAAATTTGTATTTCACCTTCAAATTGTTTCATTTTATTTTATTTCCTTGGCTTGGTGTCATCCTTTTCAGCTCAACCTCACGTGTCTGAATGTAGTTGTTTTTTCACTGACATACTGTATTAACACAACTGATCTGAAATCGCGCCAAGAACATAAAAATCCTAGTAGTATTTTTTTTCACCGTAAAAAAACACAGACATGTTGAGTAAATTATTTTTATAACTTCAAATGCAAATATAAATTGTACATTTTGAAAACTTATACAACTAGTTATCTAAAAGTGCAGCCGATACACCTGCCATTTTTTAAATTTTGTACAACCCTTTAAAAATATTACTATAACTAAAATGAGAGAACAATCAGGTGTCGCAAAAGGATGCCCCACAAATTATTTGTGCCAGTAAAAGAAAAAAATGTTTCCACCACAAGACAGAGGAGAACAGCACAGGGATAAACCTGCAGGCCTGACAACAGGAGGTGTATCACTCCGCTGGTTTTCTACTTGGTGGCAGTGTTTACACTGCAATGTACTCTTGTGACATTCATTAGTTCCCTCACTGACACACAAAACAAAACAACGACTACACAACAGACTAACTATACATGGCTTTTTTTTCTTTCTTTACTGTTTTTGCGCTGTCCTTAGAAAATGCTTTTTTAAAAAAACCCAAAATGTGACGATATATATTTTATCAGAACTCTGGAATTACTGGCCTGTAATTAAAATTTAAAAACCGGTGTATACTTTGAAGTCCGAACTTTCAACACAGGCTGAAAGACTCAGCGTGGCTGCAGATTGTTGCTATGTCAGCTTAAATCAGTCATGTGATTTGGAGGTGCAGCGTGTCCGTGGACCCCAGAGGGTTAATAACCCTCCCCTTCATTCTATTTCCAGAGTGTAACAACCAACCACCTACGTGAAACCTAAATTCCCATGGTGTTGTTCAAAATGTGCTCTGGTACAATCCTAGGCATCGGTTGCTACTGAAAACAAGAAAAAAGCCAGTCTGCGCTATGGACTGAACCATTTTTTAATGCTGGAGCGGGGTAACACTATGCAATATTTTCAGTTTTAGAATTTGTATTCACTGCTAACTGTAACTATGCTCAAAGTGTTAAGAGATTATTTTAGGGTGGCACTTGCCACCCCATGCCACCCTTCTAGATCCGCCCCTGTCCCCATGGAAAAACGTCATGAATGGGTTACTTGACTTCTTCTGCTTTTTCTCTCAGCTACTCACTTTGGGGTTCACCACAGTGAATCATCTGTCTCCATCTCACCGTATCCTTAGCATTCTGTTCTGTCACCCTAGCCCACATCCATGAATCCTATTTGTAGTTTTCCTCTTTTTCTCCTACCTGCTAGCTTCATATTCAGCATCCTTTGTCCAGTATATCCACTGTCCCTCCTCTGTCACTCTCCAAACCATCTCAGCCTTTCAAACGTTGTCTCTTAACTGCGTAACCTGAGCTGTCTCCCTGATGTACTCATATCTAATCCTCTCCATTCTCTTCACATCTTTAACTCTGTCAAACCATCCATCACAGCAGGTCTTTCGCTCTTGCTGCTATCCTTCTGTCACAAATCACCTCTGAAAACTCAGCTCCACCTGCACCACCCTGCCTGTGCTCTCGTCTTCACCTCTCTTGTGCACAGTGTGTTGGTTTGCATGGTTGATTGCAGCTATTTAAACTTGTCTGCCTTCACTACTTCTACACCTTGCAGCTTCACTGTTACACCTGTTTCACTCTCATTCACACTCTGTTGCTTCTACTGCTTGAACCCATCTGTCACTCCCACCACACTTCTACTGCACAACTCGCCACTGTCTCGCTGTTGGATGTCCCATACCACCCTTTTCTCCCACTCCTGATTTCCTCGTGCAGTAGCACAGTTCTTCTCTTGGCACCCTATCACATACTTTCTCTAAATCCACAAAGAGACGTGGCGATACCTTCTGACTTACTTTATTCTTGCCTGTCAGCACTCTCAAAACAAACACTGCATCTTCAACAGGTAAAAAAGTATTAAACACGTCACCAGTTTTCTGAGTAAGAATATTTTAAAGGTGCTTTTGACATATGTTGTCTACAGATGTCTGTAACAACCCATGCAAATTACTATCAGCTGGTTCAGACCAAACTGATGGCCTATAAAAAGCTGTTTCATTACCAAGGTGTCACACAAGAAACATCTCATGATGGGCAAAACCCAGTGAGCTCTGTTAAGACTGGTGCAACACACACTGATGGCACTGGTTACAAAAGAATTTCTAAACTACTGAAGGTTCTATTGAGCACTGTTGGGGCCATAATGTGGAAGTAGTAAGAACATAATTTCACCATAAACTGGCCACAACAGGTACAAAATAATAAGTCTGTGAGATACTGGGAGCATATCCGGTTGTTCAGTGATGACGCGACGAATCCTACTTCCGGGTCTAAAGTAGTCTGCGTTTAATATGGCTTTTGTGTTGTTAACATGTTTAATGTTATGTATTTTCTTCTATTTGATCTCAAAAAGCTCCTAAAACAGTCAGTGATCACTGTTGACCTCCCTCGGCTTTTATTACCGCTAATCATTTATTTAAGCTCAGTTTTTAAAACCTTAGGATGTACTACAGCCCAGCCCATGCAGCAGTATATGAATGACTAACCTCGTATTGTGGATGGATTATCTCAGTTGTTCTCCTGGCTGAAGTTTGGTCCTTTTACAGCATCCTGCCATGCGATTACATTTGTTCCTGACCACCGAGAACACTCACGTTAACTTTTATCGAGTGGAAAAAAAGTTAGCTTGTTTATATTATGCTAACATAGCTGTGTCGCTAGCGGTCACGTAGCACATCATTATATACCAGCTAGCCCAACTTCAGTAACCCTACAAACGTCACTGCTTTTTAGTTTTCTGTCTTCATTTATGCTGGAAGTGATAACAGAGCTGTACGTTTTAATTTGTTTCCAAAACCCCGCAGTCAGGACATGCTATATTGTATTTAGATAGAAGCTAGCGAGCTAACTCCTGCTAACTTCTAACTCCGTTAAATGTCATAAATTCCGTTTTCATGGATGCCTGGATGTTAAACTCAATTGTTACACCTGGTAGAGCAGAACGCTGATCATTTTATTAAAGATGAAAGACTTTAGACAGTTTTTCAACTCTCAGTAATGCCATAGTGATCGTTTGATATATGGACCTGCAGCGGAGTTTAGGTCCAGACACGGCTAGTGACGTCAGACTGAACAATCGGATAGTCTTGCAAGATGAGACCAAAACAAAGGCACTGTATTTCACCTCAAAAACACCATACGAGCAGTAAAGTGTGGAGGTGGGAACATTATGGCTGTCAGCAAATGACACTGGAATGCTTTATGTAATGGAAAGAAGGATGAATGGAAAAATTCTTTCAAGACATTCTTTATAAAAATTTGCTGCCATTTCCAGGATGATGAAGTTAAAGTGAGGGGGGATGTTTCAGCAAGAATATGATCTTAAACACACAGCCAAGGAAATTCAAATGATTTCAAAGAAAGAAAATAAAGCTGCTAGAATGGCCCAGCCAATCACCTGACCTGAATCCAACTGAATATCTGTGGAAAGAATTAAAGCTCAGAGTTTATAGAGGGGCTCAAGAAACCTCAAGATTGTGGCAGAATTGGTCGAAATCACACCTGAGCAATGCATGTGAATAGTTTCAAAAGGCTTTTGGACAAAGTATTAAACACATTCCATTAAGCATTTTTAAATACTTTTTCCCTCTGTGCACCTCATTATTACGCATATCCTAATTTATGGACCTCTATGCTTTGATTTCTTTGCATGTGTGGATTGGATGGGTTGTTACCAACATCTGGTGAAAACTTCAAGTCAACAGCACCTTTAGAAATATATCTACTTGGAAAATTGGTGACATGTCCAATACTTATTTCACCTGCTGTATCGTGCACTTTCTCTGCTCGCTGATCACCTTTCATGTTAACCTAGCTTCAAAAGCTTTCCCATAACTTTATGGTATGGTTCATCAGCTTTAAGACAAGTTGGTTGTCTGGACCAACAGACCTTCCACTTTCCACTTCTCTCTGCTGTCTACTTTTTCCTCACTTTCCCAGTCATCTGGTGACTCTTCCCTACCACCCAGAAAACTTTCTTCACTATTCAGCTTCCAAAACTTTATCCTTCCTTCTTCAACTTCCACCACAAAACCTTACACTGAAAATCACTATTCATATTTCAATTGAGAGTACAAAATATTCAGCTGTAATATGTGTTTTTTGCATCGCTATGGAACTGACTGACTAACAGATGGTAAAAAAGTGGCATTTTAATCAGTATCACTTCTGCAGAATTTGTATGCTTTGCTTCAACTTGCAGCGCTAACCTGGGAATTCTAAATAAGTCTGCTGACTCTATGTGACTGTGTTGTTTACACTGTGGCACTGAAACTGCAGTGTGTAAAAGGGTTGCAACTACCCTTGCAAGTACTACTAATGATGATGATGATAAAAAGGGGGGCATACTCTCCACCGTCTTCATTTAGAAATCACATGCTTCAGTCACATGCCAGTTCCAGGCTCAGGTGGTTTTACCTGCAACCCTCTCAGGTTCCAATTCAAAATAGTACATGCAGAAATAACACATTTTACACATATGAGCATTGTTTCACCTATGAAAGGCAAAACAAGCCTATTGTTACCATCTAGGGAAGCAGGTTTGGCACTCATGGGCAGAAAGGTGATAAAGTGTCGATACTGGACAACCAGGGGTAGAAGTTCTCTGAAGATCAAATGTGCCCTTTACCTGCCTCTGCCTCTTCTATGTTCCTGACACCCTGCCAACTATAAGCCTGTGTATTGATTCCTGAATTACATAAACTGCCTGTTACTTAACCAGCTGTATCTGCATTTGGATCCTGGTTCCAGTTGCCTGCTATAGGAGCTGTTAAACTGCCACTTTCTTTCTGCTGCTTCAAACCTTTTTTTTATAAATGTTATTATTGTATAGATACAGCTAATGTGAGATGAAAGCAAAAACGCCTCGATTGCAATTAAACTAGGTTTTATTGCTCTATTACTTTGCATAATTGACTCTGACAGATTTCTAGCTGGCAATGGTAATGGGAGGGTTTGGATGTGTTTCAGTTTGCTGAGCTGGCTTTGGCTTTATGTATATATATCCTGCTGGTAATTACATAAATTGTTTTTATATGAGAGTGCAGAGTAAGGTAATTTAGAAATACTTTTAATTGTCATCATCATTTCAATGAGTCTAATTTATTGCAAGTAAATGATGAGGTTAGCTGACAGAGAGCATGTATGCTGTAAGTTTGTAACCTCCAGTGACAGCTTCTTTGGTCACTTTCAGGCAGCAAAAACACACAACATTGAGGGTTAACAGCATCAAATCTTAAGATAATATTGTGAATATGTTTGTGAACAGTTATTACTTAAACCTCCATCCACTATAAGCAATTATTTACGTGCAAAGCCATCGGACTCCCTTGTTTTTGGTCTTTACCAACTTCTATCCATTCATCCATCCAGTGCTAATTTTATTGACCTGTGAATTTTGTCATTGTTTACATCAACAACCTTTTTTTCCCTGACAAAAACAAGATAATTAATAAAAACGAATGCACAAGGACAAAACATATGATCAAATGTTTTGACAGTTTTGTCAACGAATAAAGACAAGATGAAAATATATCGGAAAGACGAGAGCCAATCAAACGTATTCAGTTGTGTAGAAAGATGGGACACATTTGGAAGGGATCCAATTAGAAGTTATCTCATTGTGCAGTATGGTGAGAACAAAAGTTTGATCTTCCGCTGGGAAAAACAAACTAAAATAATTTAGATGCCTAAAATTTCATGTCAAAATTAGCACTTATTAGTACAACCAAGTTATGATGGTAAAAATGTCCATATTTTTTCATCTTTGCTTCAAATGCTCCACAGTGTTAATCAGATGTTCAGTGAAGAATTTCTGTTTCTTTCAAGACATGTCAATGTGTTTGCAAAACTGTACAGAGCTGATGGTGACTAGGGGTTGGCCTAGATGTATCCTAGATGCATTCACATGTATCGTCTTATCGATATATTGTAATTACATCACAAATTAAAGTAACATAACTTTCAATATTGTCACATAATAAAACTGAAAATTATTTTTCACCTGGAATGTTGTAACATGTTTCCAGTGCATCCGTCTTTACCACTGTTTAACCGGTTTAGTAATTTTCATCCACCATTCGCTCTTCCTATCATATGGAGTGCACCAGCATGTGCTCCGGTGATGCCTGGTGGAGTCTTTTTATTGTTTAGTTTTGGCCCACACATCATCAGCTGCTACTGTCTCCTACTCATGTGCCCTCACAGCCTAGCTGTGCTCGATACTGTAGTTTTGCCTCAAGTGATGAAACAAATTTGGTGTTTCCACCTTTAGCAGGAAAACTTTTCTTGCTCTTTTTGCAAAGCATTGCGTTTTGCTGGAGGTTGTTGAAGTAGCTCCCTTTTTGCTAAATCATCATCGGAGGGTGACACGCTTTCTCTCGCAGTCAGACATGTCTGGTCTCGTCTCATTGTTGTGCGCACTAGGGAACGTAAAGGCATGGTGTCACTATATCATTAATATGACAGTGGAATATCACATCCCTAAAGTGCACACCTCCCAGATCTCAGTAACAAATTCTGATTCTATAAAAGCTGACTGGTTCACACTACTCTTGGTTCGCTACTGTCCAACACTAGAACATTTGTAGTATTTCTAGTAGGGATTTTTCATGAGATTAGTGACAAATCCAGTATTAAAATAAAGCTTCATTGTGTTGGATCATTTTTCCGTTGGTATAATCCTCACAGCAAACTGTGGTGATTACTATAGTGACAGAAACAGGTATGATTTTGTGTAAATCTTAAGAATGATACATTTAAATAATAAAATCAAACATGAATGCATTCTGCTTTAGACAGGGCAGCAGACTTGCTCTAATGCTGTCATCTACCATTTTTAATAAAAAAATGAAACTTTTTACTGAAGTGCTGACCTTCAATTATCTTCTTATTTTTTGGCGTTGTTGTTCAAAAGAGGCTGGGGTACTGTTTGAAACGTTTCATTAAAGAGTGTTGCAAAAGTGATGATTAAACAATACTATCATCTTTATTTCTTAAGATAGCATGTTCATAACACCCAAAGCATGGCAAATTGGATTTTTCTTGGAGAGGACAAAATAACGACTTTTCATTTGATACTCTGGGAACTGAAGAGAGAAATAAACTGAATATAACTTTCTGACTTATTGACATTCTGCTTAGAAGCGTGTAATAACTTGTAACTGAAAGAGGTGGCAGATAAATTGGGTGGATATATTTATATCTATAGCGATATACTGCGCAGTATATCTCCACAGTTGAGATCATCCTCAAGAAAAACAAAGTAGTGCAATTTTTCCACTGATCATATCATTAAACTTTCAATTTGCTTGTTTTTATCCGCTTATTAAAGTTGACACATTGTAATTGGAAAACCAAGAAACCTTTTTTGTCCTGTAGAAGGAGCGACCATCTTTTTGTTTAATTAGTTCTTAAGTGGCAGAGGAGGGAACAGGTTCTACAAAGGCTGAGTCCAAAATAATTGGACTCAGGCTGGGCTGCCATCTGCCATGGAAAACAAATGTTTGTCCTTTAAGAACTTAAAAAGAAACATGTGTGCTTGAAATCTTGGGTTTATTAAAGAGAAACGTTGTTCTCAAAATGTAAGCAGACTGAAGCTTTTCTTAAGGAAAGGAAATATGGAGAAAGGCTGAGATATGCCAAATTACTCAAGACCAGCAATTAGAATCAGTGGAATGATGAGTCCAAATGAGTTATGTTTTAGAGCTGCTTTTCAGCTATTGATGTTGGAGATCCCGTCAAAACTGATGGAATATAGTAAAAGCAAATCGGAAGATGATCTGACCAGGCTGCGGCATTACTGAAGCAGTGTGGGCTCATCCTGACAGAACAAACAAAATTCAGACGACATCCTAAGGAGAGCTTTGGCTTGCCTTTCAAAAAAGCCTATTAGCTTTTTCTGAACACTATTTAAAGAAAGTTTGCTTAAGAGAGTTTAGGCTCAGTAAATTGTTGTATCTATTTAGAAAAAATACAGAAATGAGGGACTACTTAAGACTTTTTCACAGTACTGTATATGTGTCTGACCCGTTACATAAACAAGTCACGCTCTCTAATGACCCCCTCTGTCATTTCTGCCACAACATCCTCTCACCTCGTTCACACGTAGCTGCTTCCCGTTGAACAATTACAGTGACGAATGAGTGAGTGAGAGCGCCGCATGACTGTAGGCAGCTCTGCATAAACGAGAAACCATCACTAGATAAAAAAAGAAAAAGAGATTTCTTCTTTAGGAGTGAAGTGAAAATGATAAAGGAGTGACATCAGTTCATAATAATATGTAGCCAGAGAAAGGGAGAGGCTGGAGGTAATCATGACCCACAATGCTTTGCAGCAAATTCTTTACGGGCCACAGTTGATATTGAGTTTGGTAGATAAGGAGGCAGAAATGTCTGTTATTCCTCCTGGTCATTTTCTCTTTCACTCTCACGCCTCATTTACTCGTGTTTTTTTTTTTCATTGTTTCTTTCTTTAGGCTAATCTTTACTTTATATAATATATATTTCCAAGATGTGAGCATTTTCAGGAGAAACATGTTGCAAAGTACCTCATATTAACATCCATAGCCCATTTGGTAATCTCTAATTGAAAGTCACGAAGACTTTGTCAAACCAAACAGGTTACTGCACAAAATGATCTTAAAGCAATTGCTAAAAGCTTTTACTGACATTTCTGTTATTATATACAAGTACAAGGATGTTCTAACACATGATGCGCAATGTGGCGTATATCAATTATGTTTCTAATGACCTCTTCATTGAAATTCCCTGTGTCACAAAGTCACAAAGTTATGCATCAAATATGACACACTAGGTGTTAGGGGGTCTTCCAAACATCAGCTGTACAATAACTGCCTTTAAAAATGATGCATAAAAGCTTTTTGTTTGATCCTTATTGTAAGTCCAACAGCATTAGTCAGCATTTCCTTTGCCATCACTAGTCTTTATGCAAGCTGTAGCTTTGTATTAAAAAGCCTGACATTAATCTTTTCACCTACCTCTAAAGACAATAAACATATGTATCATATATTTAGCAGTAAACATGACCTTTCTCTAAGCTTAATCACACTGCAGTGAAGGCTCTCATATACTCTATGTATGCCATATTATGCGTGCAATTACAGATTCTTCCTGTAATGACGTTTTTGTTTTTTTGCAAGTGGTGTGATCTTTTCCTCCCGCTTTGTCTAACCTTTCTCAGCGTAATTAACTGTACAGTGTTATTTTTCACTCTCTGGCCCATCTATTTCCTTTCTTTCTGGATCATCAGTTTTTCTTGTTGTGTCATGTTGCTCTGTTAGTATTTCAGGTCCTCGCTTTCTTTGGGTCCATCTTCTTAATGACGTATGTTGTTTCCTGTTGCTGCTCAGCTTTAATTTATCTGCCCTCGCTACTTTATTCTTTGATCCCATTCTCTCCATTTTCCACTCTACTATTTTCTTTCTCTTGTCTTCTCTGTCTTTTTGTTTTGTCATGTCTCTTTTGTCCTGTCCACATTTTCCTCTTGTTATCCTTTCATATTTAGCACCGCTGTATTGTGTGGCCAGGGTCTTATAAAAGACAAAAAAGAAATGAGCATAAGATCATAGCACTTTATTCTGTTCATACATACAGCATTAAATATTATACACATCAGACACTTACTGCATTTAATATTATGTAATCTGTTCTCTTCACATTTCCTCCTCAGTGTGCAGTGTTTGCTATTTCATTGCTCCCCTCCAGTCAGAATATCATGACCTGAGTAAAATGAAGACATTACTCAGCCCAACCAGCATCTCTGTGCGAACCCCTAAATAAACCCTGACACTCTCCTTCTGCTCAGCTCTGCTCTTGAATATTTAAACAAGCCTGACGTACATTTGGACAGCTCGCAAACACAATGTCGCATTTGTTGTGAGTCCCGCTCCAGCTCTGTGCTCTCTTTCGAAATAGTCATGAAATACACTTTCTATTTAAACTGTTTTTAAAACTTTGAATTCCCAAATAGATCTTTGGTGCCAAGATGCTTCGAGCACCTCTGCAGAGAACACAGGCATACGCATGTTTCAAATGTGATTATCCATTTCTGTTTTAGCTAACTGGATTCAGTCACTTGTCTGAGGATGTATTTCTCATTATCAAGCAGATCGCCACACACGACTTGTTAAAATGACACTGCTCATTCTGTCCTAATTTAAACTGCATCATAAAACTCTCTCCATTCAGCCCTGTGGGTTAACAGAGTTTACAGCTGGTTAGAGGTTTAAACTGAAATCCTTTTGGATGCATGAGGTAGAAGGAAGAGTTTTGATGTAACTGATAAAGAGACATAAAATACATGAGTTTCAGGAGCCAGACAGTCAAAAGAAAATGGCTTTTTCCTCGGAGCTCTCTGCCCTGCATTGGGCACTTGTGGAAAGGTAGAGGCATGGAGAGCAGCAGCGAGAGCTGGACATAGAAGAGTGCCTATGGGCAGAAATCTGTGCCATCAGAAACTGAATTTGAATAAGTTAAATTTGAATTTGAATTGCTCTGCTTACATCCGGTTCCGGTTCAAGCGCAGATTAATAGAACTACGTTTTACTAGCGGACCGAAAGTGTTACTGACGGGAATCTACAGCGTCTTGAGCTGAATTAAGACTTCAGAAGTCATTTGTCATGTCGAATGACCAGCGGATAAACTCTCAGGTTGGTAATAAATGTATTACATGTATAAGAACAAGCGTCATGTTAACAAATGATAGCCGTACAGTAACTGTTATGCTTATTGTAGCTGTCTAGCTCAAAACGGCTAATTTAGCGTAGTTTGCCCTGAATTCAGCTTTGACAACAAATATGATCGACTGTTTCTAGTAGAATTCAAAGTTGTCATCTTGGACCCTCTCAGAGTACCCCTCTGTATGCTTGCAGAGACCCCTACAGTAGGGAAACATGCAAAACGTGCTCCAAACCTTTGTGATTTTAGCTTTATTTATGTCTTACACAGCATCC
>NW_024582777.1:206328-209425 GCF_018398535.1 Haplochromis burtoni
CAACTCTTTAGCTAACTTAATAACTTTAGCTAAAGTGAATAGTTAGTCTAATTCATTAGTGCAGCATTACTGGATCACCTCTGTTTGAAATGATTTAATGTGATATACAACTATCACTGTGTTTAACTACCATAATAATTAGATTAGATTTTTATTTTATTTTTTTAAACATACTGTTCCATTAATATGTTTACAGGCTGAAGTTGTCGGGTCACCTCCTAAATCGACCATCTTTTACAGGTGGTTTGTGCCAGAAATGGAGTGTCCACTGAAGACTGAAGATACTGAATCTCTACGCCTTGCCATCCATCCCTCTTGTGCTTTCATCTAGACAAGAGACAAACTTAACCACTCTCATATGCTCTGTACCTACATCACCTTCCCTGACAGTCGTAGCTTGGCTCATCTGAGGGTGAAATTATAAGAATGTGTTATTTTGCAAAGTGCTCTCTAGGGTTCCTAAATAAAATATGGCATTGAGGTCTTTTGAATTAATCCCTTCTTCTGAAATATAAGAACCTCTGCTGGTTTTAATGGCACTTTGGATTTCCTTACTTTCTGTTCCACTCCCAACCCCAAATAGATGCTGACAAGCTGCCACAGTAACCTGGAAGAGGGAAAGAAGTTGGAAAGGACTACTACAAATAAACCTAATGCCTAACAATGTAAAATAAGAACAATAATAAAGATAAGATGAAGTAACAAGTTTTTAGTTTTTTGTTTATTCCAAATGATCATCCAGATGTCTGTGACATGTGATGACAAACACCATATTGGAAGGCCTTAGTCATCACATGCTTAAACTCATATATTTTTGCATATGCTGAACAGGCAGTCAGACATGCTGTAACTGTGGGGTAGAAAACAGCATGAACACCATACGGCAGGGGTCTCAAACTCCAGTCCTCGAGGGCAGGGAAAAGTTGCATGACACTGGCCCTAGAGGACTGGAGTTTGAGACCCCTGTCATATGGAATATGACAGGTGTGGTTGAACTGCATGAAGACTCTGAAGCTTCTCTTCTCTTCTGGCAGGACAGGAATGTGGCCTTGTCCTGTGAGCCACTGTAAGGATGTACTTAGAGTAGAACTGGACTGTCACCGGCCTCAAAAAAAAAGAGAGATTTGCACCTCATTATTACGCATATCCTAATTTATGGACCTCTATGCTTTGATTTCTTTGCATGTGTGGATTGGATGGGTTGTTACCAACATCTGGTGAAAACTTCAAGTCAACAGCACCTTTAGAAATATATCTACTTGGAAAATTGGTGACATGTCCAATACTTATTTCACCTGCTGTATCGTGCACTTTCTCTGCTCGCTGATCACCTTTCATGTTAACCTAGCTTCAAAAGCTTTCCCATAACTTTATGGTATGGTTCATCAGCTTTAAGACAAGTTGGTTGTCTGGACCAACAGACCTTCCACTTTCCACTTCTCTCTGCTGTCTACTTTTTCCTCACTTTCCCAGTCATCTGGTGACTCTTCCCTACCACCCAGAAAACTTTCTTCACTATTCAGCTTCCAAAACTTTATCCTTCCTTCTTCAACTTCCACCACAAAACCTTACACTGAAAATCACTATTCATATTTCAATTGAGAGTACAAAATATTCAGCTGTAATATGTGTTTTTTGCATCGCTATGGAACTGACTGACTAACAGATGGTAAAAAAGTGGCATTTTAATCAGTATCACTTCTGCAGAATTTGTATGCTTTGCTTCAACTTGCAGCGCTAACCTGGGAATTCTAAATAAGTCTGCTGACTCTATGTGACTGTGTTGTTTACACTGTGGCACTGAAACTGCAGTGTGTAAAAGGGTTGCAACTACCCTTGCAAGTACTACTAATGATGATGATGATAAAAAGGGGGGCATACTCTCCACCGTCTTCATTTAGAAATCACATGCTTCAGTCACATGCCAGTTCCAGGCTCAGGTGGTTTTACCTGCAACCCTCTCAGGTTCCAATTCAAAATAGTACATGCAGAAATAACACATTTTACACATATGAGCATTGTTTCACCTATGAAAGGCAAAACAAGCCTATTGTTACCATCTAGGGAAGCAGGTTTGGCACTCATGGGCAGAAAGGTGATAAAGTGTCGATACTGGACAACCAGGGGTAGAAGTTCTCTGAAGATCAAATGTGCCCTTTACCTGCCTCTGCCTCTTCTATGTTCCTGACACCCTGCCAACTATAAGCCTGTGTATTGATTCCTGAATTACATAAACTGCCTGTTACTTAACCAGCTGTATCTGCATTTGGATCCTGGTTCCAGTTGCCTGCTATAGGAGCTGTTAAACTGCCACTTTCTTTCTGCTGCTTCAAACCTTTTTTTTATAAATGTTATTATTGTATAGATACAGCTAATGTGAGATGAAAGCAAAAACGCCTCGATTGCAATTAAACTAGGTTTTATTGCTCTATTACTTTGCATAATTGACTCTGACAGATTTCTAGCTGGCAATGGTAATGGGAGGGTTTGGATGTGTTTCAGTTTGCTGAGCTGGCTTTGGCTTTATGTATATATATCCTGCTGGTAATTACATAAATTGTTTTTATATGAGAGTGCAGAGTAAGGTAATTTAGAAATACTTTTAATTGTCATCATCATTTCAATGAGTCTAATTTATTGCAAGTAAATGATGAGGTTAGCTGACAGAGAGCATGTATGCTGTAAGTTTGTAACCTCCAGTGACAGCTTCTTTGGTCACTTTCAGGCAGCAAAAACACACAACATTGAGGGTTAACAGCATCAAATCTTAAGATAATATTGTGAATATGTTTGTGAACAGTTATTACTTAAACCTCCATCCACTATAAGCAATTATTTACGTGCAAAGCCATCGGACTCCCTTGTTTTTGGTCTTTACCAACTTCTATCCATTCATCCATCCAGTGCTAATTTTATTGACCTGTGAATTTTGTCATTGTTTACATCAACAACCTTTTTTTCCCTGACAAAAACAAGATAATTAATAAAAACGAATGCACAAGGACAAAACATATGATCAAATGTTTTGACAGTTTTGTCAACGAATAAAGACAAGATGAAAATATATCGGAAAGACGAGAGCCAATCAAACGTATTC
>NW_024582777.1:209461-217056 GCF_018398535.1 Haplochromis burtoni
CCGGATTAGAAGTTATCTCATTGTGCAGTATGGTGAGAACAAAAGTTTGATCTTCCGCTGGGAAAAACAAACTAAAATAATTTAGATGCCTAAAATTTCATGTCAAAATTAGCACTTATTAGTACAACCAAGTTATGATGGTAAAAATGTCCATATTTTTTCATCTTTGCTTCAAATGCTCCACAGTGTTAATCAGATGTTCAGTGAAGAATTTCTGTTTCTTTCAAGACATGTCAATGTGTTTGCAAAACTGTACAGAGCTGATGGTGACTAGGGGTTGGCCTAGATGTATCCTAGATGCATTCACATGTATCGTCTTATCGATATATTGTAATTACATCACAAATTAAAGTAACATAACTTTCAATATTGTCACATAATAAAACTGAAAATTATTTTTCACCTGGAATGTTGTAACATGTTTCCAGTGCATCCGTCTTTACCACTGTTTAACCGGTTTAGTAATTTTCATCCACCATTCGCTCTTCCTATCATATGGAGTGCACCAGCATGTGCTCCGGTGATGCCTGGTGGAGTCTTTTTATTGTTTAGTTTTGGCCCACACATCATCAGCTGCTACTGTCTCCTACTCATGTGCCCTCACAGCCTAGTTGTGCTCGATACTGTAGTTTTGCCTCAAGTGATGAAACAAATTTGGTGTTTCCACCTTCAGCGGGAAAACTTTTCTTGCTCTTTTTGCAAAGCATTGCGTTTTGCTGGAGGTTGTTGAAGTAGCTCCCTTTTTGCTAAATCATCATCGGAGGGTGACACGCTTTCTCTCGCAGTCAGACATGTCTGGTCTCGTCTCATTGTTGTGCGCACTAGGGAACGTAAAGGCATGGTGTTACTATATCATTAATATGACAGTGGAATATCACATCCCTAAAGTGCACACCTCCCAGATCTCAGTAACAAATTCTGATTCTATAAAAGCTGACTGGTTCACACTACTCTTGGTTTGCTACTGTCCAACACTAGAACATTTGTAGTATTTCTAGTAGGGATTTTTCATGAGATTAGTGACAAATCCAGTATTAAAATAAAGCTTCATTGTGTTGGATCATTTTTCCGTTGGTATAATCCTCACAGCAAACTGTGGTGATTACTATAGTGACAGAAACAGGTATGGTTTTGTGTAAATCTTAAGAATGATACATTTAAATAATAAAATCAAACATGAATGCATTCTGCTTTAGACAGGGCAGCAGACTTGCTCTAATGCTGTCATCTACCATTTTTAATAAAAAAATGAAACTTTTTACTGAAGTGCTGACCTTCAATTATCTTCTTATTTTTTGGCGTTGGTTGTTCAAAGAGGCTGGGGTACTGTTTGAAACGTTTCATTAAAGAGTGTTGCAAAAGTGATGATTAAACAATACTATCATCTTTATTTCTTAAGATAGCATGTTCATAACACCCAAAGCATGGCAAATTGGATTTTTCTTGGAGAGGACAAAATAACGACTTTTCATTTGATACTCTGGGAACTGAAGAGAGAAATAAACTGAATATAACTTTCTGACTTATTGACATTCTGCTTAGAAGCGTGTAATAACTTGTAACTGAAAGAGGTGGCAGATAAATTGGGTGGATATATTTATATCTATAGCGATAATATCTTGGCGCAGTATTATCTCCACAGTTAGATATCCTCCAAGAAAAACAAAGTAGTGCAATTTTTCCACTGATCATATCATTAAACTTTCAATTTGCTTGTTTTTATCCGCTTATTAAAGTTGACACATTGTAATTGGAAAACCAAGAAACCTTTTTTGTCCTGTAGAAGGAGCGACCATCTTTTTGTTTAATTAGTTCTTAAGTGGCAGAGGAGGGAACAGGTTCTACAAAGGCTGAGTCCAAAATAATTGGACTCAGGCTGGGCTGCCATCTGCCATGGAAAACAAATGTTTGTCCTTTAAGAACTTAAAAAGAAACATGTGTGCTTGAAATCTTGGGTTTATTAAAGAGAAACGTTGTTCTCAAAATGTAAGCAGACTGAAGCTTTTCTTAAGGAAAGGAAATATGGAGAAAGGCTGAGATATGCCAAATTACTCAAGACCAGCAATTAGAATCAGTGGAATGATGAGTCCAAATGAGTTATGTTTTAGAGCTGCTTTTCAGCTATTGATGTTGGAGATCCCGTCAAAACTGATGGAATATAGTAAAAGCAAATCGGAAGATGATCTGACCAGGCTGCGGCATTACTGAAGCAGTGTGGGCTCATCCTGACAGAACAAACAAAATTCAGACGACATCCTAAGGAGAGCTTTGGCTTGCCTTTCAAAAAAGCCTATTAGCTTTTTCTGAACACTATTTAAAGAAAGTTTGCTTAAGAGAGTTTAGGCTCAGTAAATTGTTGTATCTATTTAGAAAAAATACAGAAATGAGGGACTACTTAATACTTTTTAACAGTACTGTATATGTGTCTGACCCGTTACATAAACAAGTCACGCTCTCTAATGACCCCCTCTGTCATTTCTGCCACAACATCCTCTCACCTCGTTCACACGTAGCTGCTTCCCGTTGAACAATTACAGTGACGAATGAGTGAGTGAGAGCGCCGCATGACTGTAGGCAGCTCTGCATAAACGAGAAACCATCACTAGATAAAAAAAGAAAAAGAGATTTCTTCTTTAGGAGTGAAGTGAAAATGATAAAGGAGTGACATCAGTTCATAATAATATGTAGCCAGAGAAAGGGAGAGGCTGGAGGTAATCATGACCCACAATGCTTTGCAGCAAATTCTTTACGGGCCACAGTTGATATTGAGTTTGGTAGATAAGGAGGCAGAAATGTCTGTTATTCCTCCTGGTCATTTTCTCTTTCACTCTCACGCCTCATTTACTCGTGTTTTTTTTTTTTCATTGTTTCTTTCTTTAGGCTAATCTTTACTTTATATAATATATATTTCCAAGATGTGAGCATTTTCAGGAGAAACATGTTGCAAAGTACCTCATATTAACATCCATAGCCCATTTGGTAATCTCTAATTGAAAGTCACGAAGACTTTGTCAAACCAAACAGGTTACTGCACAAAATGATCTTAAAGTGTTTGCTAAAAGCTTTTACTGACATTTCTGTTATTATATACAAGTACAAGGATGTTCTAACACATGATGCGCAATGTGGCGTATATCAATTATGTTTCTAATGACCTCTTCATTGAAATTCCCTGTGTCACAAAGTCACAAAGTTATGCATCAAATATGACACACTAGGTGTTAGGGGGTCTTCCAAACATCAGCTGTACAATAACTGCCTTTAAAAATGATGCATAAAAGCTTTTTGTTTGATCCTTATTGTAAGTCCAACAGCATTAGTCAGCATTTCCTTTGCCATCACTAGTCTTTATGCAAGCTGTAGCTTTGTATTAAAAAGCCTGACATTAATCTTTTCACCTACCTCTAAAGACAATAAACATATGTATCATATATTTAGCAGTAAACATGACCTTTCTCTAAGCTTAATCACACTGCAGTGAAGGCTCTCATATACTCTATGTATGCCATATTATGTGTGCAATTACAGATTCTTCCTGTAATGACGTTTTTGTTTTTTTGCAAGTGGTGTGATCTTTTCCTCCCGCTTTGTCTAACCTTTCTCAGCGTAATTAACTGTACAGTGTTATTTTTCACTCTCTGGCCCATCTATTTCCTTTCTTTCTGGATCATCAGTTTTTCTTGTTGTGTCATGTTGCTCTGTTAGTATTTCAGGTCCTCGCTTTCTTTGGGTCCATCTTCTTAATGACGTATGTTGTTTCCTGTTGCTGCTCAGCTTTAATTTATCTGCCCTCGCTACTTTATTCTTTGATCCCATTCTCTCCATTTTCCACTCTACTATTTTCTTTCTCTTGTCTTCTCTGTCTTTTTGTTTTGTCATGTCTCTTTTGTCCTGTCCACATTTTCCTCTTGTTATCCTTTCATATTTAGCACCGCTGTATTGTGTGGCCAGGGTCTTATAAAAGACAAAAAAGAAATGAGCATAAGATCATAGCACTTTATTCTGTTCATACATACAGCATTAAATATTATACACATCAGACACTTACTGCATTTAATATTATGTAATCTGTTCTCTTCACATTTCCTCCTCAGTGTGCAGTGTTTGCTATTTCATTGCTCCCCTCCAGTCAGAATATCATGACCTGAGTAAAATGAAGACATTACTCAGCCCAACCAGCATCTCTGTGCGAACCCCTAAATAAACCCTGACACTCTCCTTCTGCTCAGCTCTGCTCTTGAATATTTAAACAAGCCTGACGTACATTTGGACAGCTCGCAAACACAATGTCGCATTTGTTGTGAGTCCCGCTCCAGCTCTGTGCTCTCTTTCGAAATAGTCATGAAATACACTTTCTATTTAAACTGTTTTTAAAACTTTGAATTCCCAAATAGATCTTTGGTGCCAAGATGCTTCGAGCACCTCTGCAGAGAACACAGGCATACGCATGTTTCAAATGTGATTATCCATTTCTGTTTTAGCTAACTGGATTCAGTCACTTGTCTGAGGATGTATTTCTCATTATCAAGCAGATCGCCACACACGACTTGTTAAAATGACACTGCTCATTCTGTCCTAATTTAAACTGCATCATAAAACTCTCTCCATTCAGCCCTGTGGGTTAACAGAGTTTACAGCTGGTTAGAGGTTTAAACTGAAATCCTTTTGGATGCATGAGGTAGAAGGAAGAGTTTTGATGTAACTGATAAAGAGACATAAAATACATGAGTTTCAGGAGCCAGACAGTCAAAAGAAAATGGCTTTTTCCTCGGAGCTCTCTGCCCTGCATTGGGCACTTGTGGAAAGGTAGAGGCATGGAGAGCAGCAGCGAGAGCTGGACATAGAAGAGTGCCTATGGGCAGAAATCTGTGCCATCAGAAACTGAATTTGAATAAGTTAAATTTGAATTTGAATTGCTCAGATTGAATCTGAATTGTAACTTGAATAAATGCTTTTGAAAACTGAATTTGAATTAGTCTAATTTGAAATTGAATTTATGGTTTGAAAATGATCATCACTAAATTGAAATTGAATTTTATATTTTGAAAATGAATTGATTTGCTTTGAAACTGCATTTTATCCTTTAAAAATTCAGCTCTCGAATAATTTCAGTTTCACTTCTCACCATTCAGTTTCAGTTCTACAATTCAATTTCAGTTCCAAAATTCAGTTTTTTGGAACTTACATCCGGTTCCGGTTCAAGCGCAGATTAATAGAACTACGTTTTACTAGCGGACCGAAAGTGTTACTGACGGGAATCTACAGCGTCTTGAGCTGAATTAAGACTTCAGAAGTCATTCGTCATGTCGAATGACCAGCGGATAAACTCTCAGGTTGGTAATAAATGTATTACATGTATAAGAACAAGCGTCATGTTAACAAATGATAGCCGTACGGTAACTTTTATGCTTATTGTAGCTGCTAGCTAAAAACGCTAATTTAGCGTAGTTTGCCCTGAATTCAGCTTTGACAACAAATATGATCGACTGTTTCTAGTAGAATTCCAAAGTTGTCATCTTGGACCCTCTCAGAGTACCCCCTCTGTATGCTTGCAGAGACCCCTACAGTAGGGAAACATGCAAAACGGTGTCCAAACCTTTGTATTTTAGCTTTATTTATGTCTTACACAGCATCCCAACTCTTTAGCTAACTTAATAACTTTAGCTAAAGTGAATAGTTAGTCTAATTCATTAGTGCAGCATTACTGGGTCACCTCTGTTTGAAGTGATATAATGTGATATACAACTATCACTGTGTTTAACTACCATAATAATTCTACTTAATTAGATTTTTTTTTTTTTTAAACATACTGCTCCATTAATATGTTTGACAGGCTGAAGTTGTCGGGTCACCTCCTAAATCGACCATCTTTTACAGGTGTTTTGTGCCAGAAATGGAGTGTCCACTGAAGACTGAAGATACTGAATCTCTACGCCTTGCCATCCATCCCTCTTGTGCCTTCATCTAGACAAGAGACAAACTTAACCACTCTCATATGCTCTGTACCTACATCACCTTCCCTGACAGTCGTAGCTTGGCTCATCTGAGGGTGAAATTATAAGAATGTGTTATTTTGCAAAGTGCTCTCTAGGGTTCCTAAATAAAATATGGCATTGAGGTCTTTTGAATTAATCCCTTCTTCTGAAATATAAGAACCTCTCCTGGTTTTAATGGCACTTTGGATTTCCTTACTTTCTGTTCCACTCCCAACCCCAAATAGATGCTGACAAGCTGCCACAGTAACATGGAAGAGGGAAAGAAGTTGGAAAGGACTACTACAAATAAACCTAATGCCTAACAATGTAAAATAAGAACAATAATAAAGATAAGATGAAGTAACAAGTTTTTAGTTTTTTGTTTATTCCAAATGATCATCCAGATGTCTGTGACATGTGATGACAAACACCATAATGGAAGGCCTTAGTCATCACATGCTTAAACTCATATATTTTTGCATATGCTGAACAGGCAGTCAGACATGCTGTAACTGTGGGGTAGAAAACAGCATGAACACCATACGGCAGGGGTCTCAAACTCCAGTCCTCGAGGGCATGGAAAAGTTGCATGACACTGGCCCTTGAGGACTGGAGTTTGAGACCCCTGTCATATGGAATATGACAGGTGTGGTTGAACTGCATGAAGACTCTGAAGCTTCTCTTCTCTTCTGGCAGGACAGGAATGTGGCCTTGTCCTGTGAGCCACTGTAAGGATGTACTTAGAGTAGAACTGGACTGTCACCGGCCTCAGGCTCTTCACCCTTTTCAAAGACAAAGCAGTCATTTAGATAAAATATTAGATATTGTTTACCTGTAAATGCACAAAGTAAATTTAGAAATGTAATTATTGTCAAGAGTGAACAAGCACTGATAGTGTAATCTACAGCTGTGGCCAAACGTTTAGAGAATGAGAAGTGTTGTTTGCTTATTTACAAAGTTTGCTGTTTCAGTGATAGTTGTATATCATATTATATCACTTCAAACAGAGGTGACCCAGTAATGCTGCACTAATGAATTAGACTAACTATTCACTTTAGCTAGCAGCTACAATAAGCATAAAAGTTACCGTACGGCTATCATTTGTTAACATGACGCTTGTTCTTATACATGTAGTACATTTATTACCAACCTGAGAGTTCATCCGCTGGTCATTCGACATGACGAATGACTTCTGAAGTCTTAATTCAGCTCAAGACGCTGTAGATTCCCGTCGGTAACACTTTCGGTCCGCTAGTAAAACGTAGTTCTATTAATCTGCGCTTGAACCGGAACCGGATGTAAGTTCCAAAAAACTGAATTTTGGAACTGAAATTGAATGGTGAGAAGTGAAACTGAAATTATTCGAGAGCTGAATTTTTAAAGGATAAAATGCAGTTTCAAAGCAAATCAATTCATTTTCAAAATATAAAATTCAATTTCAATTTAGTGATGATCATTTTCAAACCATAAATTCAATTTCAAATTAGACTAATTCAAATTCAGTTTTCAAAAGCATTTATTCAAGTTACAATTCAGATTCAATCTGAGCAATTCAAATTCAAATTGAACTTATTCAAATTCAGTTTCTGATGGCACAGATTTCTGCCCATAAGTGCCAGC
>NW_024582777.1:217081-252088 GCF_018398535.1 Haplochromis burtoni
GTCAACAGCAGAGTTGACTTTGATTAAGTCAGATGCAGCATGGAAGGAGGAGCTGGGGGTGGAGGTGGGGTACAGAATGGCATGCAGATGCTCATCAACTTTGGGGAAACTAAACTGTGCTCTGTGAGAGATTTGCCACCAAAAAGTGGTCTGCTCATTGTTTTCAGCCACATGGACAAAATTCATGAAACAAAAGCTTCGGTCACTCTCAGTCCATGTACAGTAATCCTGCAGCAACACTACTGCATATAGTATGTTAATATTATAATATATGTACAGTATTTTCTGTCTTCATTCATGGTTATTTTTGGGAGAATTCACTGCCTTTAATGGTTTGGTTGGTTTGGAAAGTAGTGGTGGCAACCAGCTTCTTTTTGTTTGTATCATGGATCATTTCAAGTTCAGTTACTGATAAATGTGCAGTTTGTATCTTTCTGCTTATTTATTTATTTATACTTCTGCCAGTTTGAGTATTTATTTGTTTTCTTATTTCATTTCATGATTTTACTTTTAGTCTTGGTTCAGTCTCCTTTTTTAATCTTTTATTATCCTCAGAGTTTGTTTTTCCTGCCCTCCTCTGTTCTGTGTCAAGTCTGCATTTCTGTTCCTGTGTTCAGTCACTTCCTGTTTTATTTTGTTAGTCACTGGTCTCTTGTGCTTTTTAATTAGTTTTGCATCCCTTGTCTCGTTTTCTCAGTTAGGTTCAGCTGTCCTCCCAGATGTCTCCTGTCAGTTTGTTTTTGTTCATTGTTGCGTCCTCCCTCCTGGTTGGGTTTATGTTCCTGCTCTGTGTTTCTCTAATTTTTGGATTCCTTTGTTTTGTATTTTGCTTGAGTGTAATGTTAAAGCTGTTTTTGACATTCTATCTGCCGTGTTCTGCAACTGAGTCCAAATCCTGCCTGTCACACAGACGTTATGACAGTATGATCCAACACGAACTTCAAGTCCAGCTCTTCAACAATTCTACTGTAGTTCAATACATAATTGAAACCTCACTCTGCCCTATAGCTAGCATAAAATGGAGGAAGAAAACTTTAATACACGAGCTTGTTCACCATCTAAATTCCATGTTGCTTTCTAACACTCTCTCTTCTTTGTACCTAAACTATGCAAAAATGCAGCTTTCTTTCATCCTGATGTTGTGCAGTTTGCTGAGGGACCATTTTTTAATATTTTTTATTTTTAAATGTTGGACTAGCTTTAACCAAGGTAATGATAATGCTGCTACTGAGTAGAAAATTGTGCATTGAGATGAATGCTAACATTTGCTTTGTGCAGATGTTGAACTAGCCAGCAATTAATAAGCCGGCTACCTGACATCAGTTGTTTGATTCAAAACAATTAAAATGACCTTGAGTGTCACTGTTAAAACAATAAGCATGGTTATATTTCATGGATGATTAATATAAAATATTTGAAAAAGACTAGAGGTAATGAAGCTTAATGACCGCTTCATGTTGTTCAACAGGTAATCCAGTTTAATATATTTATTTTCCACCCATTATTATTCCCCATATTTGTCCCCCATAACTGAATTATTTGTTCAACTGGGAAGGCTGGTATTTACATTTGGCTGTACATGTATTGCGATGGTGGAGCAGACCACTAAACCCAACCATGTAGCCACAAAAGAGATGACTCCAAGTTGGCCTTTAAGTTTTTCCATTAATGCAAATCTGGTTCTACTCATGATGCTTTCATCCTCTAAACTAAACATGCATTTTGAAGCATTTCTATTTTTTACGTTTTTGCCCATTTTTGTATTTATTTGTTGACCAGGGGCCTGTTCTTCGTACGTCGCTTACTACATCCAAGATCAAATGACACATCCAAGATCAAATCATCGCGCTAACCGTGAGCTCGCTAATCCGGTTCTCCGAACACACCTGCTGTTGACGATTAGTACAGCTGGATGAAGTAATGCGCGATCACTGGGTGTCGTAAAAGGGGCTACGCATCGATAGCAGAAACAGTGATCGGCAACCCGCTGATTGGTCGGCGAAAATGTCGAAGGGGCGTGCTCGGTATTTTCCGGCAGCAGAGCAAGAACTCTTGAGTGAGGGATTTCAGGAGTTTCAGAGTTTAATTAAAACGCAAGAGAACACTGCAAAGGCTGCAAAAGCAAGGAGAGAGGGCTGGCAGAAAGTTGCTGACAAATCAAACTCGTAGGTAATTTAATAATAATAATAATAATGGATTGGGTTTATATAGCGCTTTCCAAGGCACCCAAAGCGCTTTACGATACCACTATTCATTCACTCCCACATTCACACACTGGTGGAGGCAGCTACGGTTGTAGCCAGGCTGCCATATCGCGCCATCGGCCCCTCTGGCCAACACCAGTAGGCGGTAGGGTAGATCTATCATATGACACTATATTGTCCAATATCATATGGCATTATATTATATCATAATATGTTATATTATATCCCCTTTCACATTAGAGCCACAACAGGACCCACAAGAACATGGGAACAAGTAAAAGTGGAATACAGGAGTATTCTACAGAATGGTAATATTTATCTCTTAGATTGCTTTTCGTCTCTTGGCAAGGTAATACTGGCCTGTAATACTCTGTTAGTTTGTTCATAACAGCAACCAAGAAAAGGGCAGAGGAAAAAAAGACAGGTGGTGGTCCTGCACCCCCTCGTCAACAAGTTGGTTAAGTAAATAATACCCTCACGGGAATATCGATATCTCTCAATGAGCACACTGTCGCGCTGAGCTAAAGGATCCTGTCTAGTCCCGCAATATACGCTGAATTCTGAGGACTCTCCTTATCAATCTTGCACCTTCCGCAATGGGTGCTCGCGTATACGGACAGGCTTCCCAAATCCACCTTCGCTTTTATAGCCGTGGTCTCTCATCTTGATTACACGAAGTAATTTACAATTACTACTCTGAAATATGAATTACATCTGTAATAATCACATACATGTAATAGAATGTTAATAGTACATTTCCCTTTTTTAGGAAATGACCTGTATGTATCTGTGTGACATCAATACAAGGATCAAGTGCTGCATTATCTTTAGTTACATTGATGTTATTTATTTATGGTGAAACAGTGGTGGAATATCGCTGTTGCTTTCGTATAAATGAAGCGGACATACCTGCGTGGCCGCGATCTAATCCTGTTTACATAAAGTAAACCTGCTCCCGAGCAGG
Organism: Haplochromis burtoni; assembly: GCF_018398535.1. Taxonomy (NCBI): domain Eukaryota; kingdom Metazoa; phylum Chordata; class Actinopteri; order Cichliformes; family Cichlidae; genus Haplochromis; species Haplochromis burtoni. The sequence goes on from NW_024582777.1 coordinate 220,250, forward strand.
TTTACGCTTACGGCTCTGTTGCTATGACAGCAAGTCCCGGATGAGCTTCGGGGAACCGAACGATCCAGGATCACGCGAAATCGTCAACAATCTAATCCAGCTAACTTACTTAGCGAGGTACGAAGAACGGGCCCCTGGACTGTGTTAATGGGAGTCACAAAACAAGCAGAAGAGCAGAGGAACTTCTTTACTAATGAGCCATTAGTATGAGCCAAAAGCAGGTCGCTTCCACCTCTCTAGAAACGTTTCACCAGATTTATTGTGTTGATTTGGCTCCTACGTAAAGAGAGGGACACACTGGACCTGTGCCATAATAGTCAGTCACGGCCCCCCCGCCTCTGCACTTTGTACAAGTTCATTTAACATTCATATATCACTGGGGTGATATTTCTACGTGTCTATATGTCTTACAGTTTTTTAGCCTTTCTGAAATGGCACAATGTAATTATGGAAGCAGCCACTTCCACTACCTGACAGTAAGCGACAATAACTAGATGGTTACCTTCAATCTCAGATGAATAGATCAGTAAATGAGCAAAGAGAAAAAAGACAGGAACGCCAAACTGAGGGAAGTCGGCCTTTAAGAAATCAGATTCACAACAAACATGAGCAGCAACAACTTAAGGCAGCGGGCCAGAGAAGCAGCCAGACTGTCTCAGTGCCCTTCTATGTTTTCATTCTATGAATCCTCAAATTTGCATATGAAGCTCTCAGGGGAACCCAGCAGTGCTTCCAGTGTACTGTGGGCGGACTATGAAAGGACCGTACGGACTTAATGGACATCAGCTCTCAGATAATTGCCGCCAAAGTGATTATCCTGTGGAAAGGTGGTAACATCAGACTATTTCAATGTGCAATTTCAGGTCCTACTGACCTTTTGACTGGTGCTGAAACATTAGCTTCTGTCAATTAGTCAATAAGGAGAAAATGGACTTGAGAGTATGTTTGCAGAGCTCATACTTGTGACCTTCTGTGACAATCAGGTGAACACACACGCAGACACACACACTAATATGTTTTTAGGACAAACACCTTTTTAAAGTAGCACAATAGTTTCTCAGCAAAAGCAGAGAATGAAAGAGACAGGAAGCAGCCGTTCTACCATTCACCTACAGCTGCACTGTGTCTGTACCTAACTACTTGCACAAATATTAGATGTTGAAATCCAGGAGAAATTAAGAATTAAAAATTGTCATGCAAAATACAAATCCTTGTTCTCGCAAAGTCTGTGCTTTGTGCAGCTTCATTGCATTATCTGTTGAAAAATACATTTCAGAAGGCAGAGCCTGGCCGAGGTTCTAACAAAACAGGAGAAAATCAGGAATAAAATAAATATGGTGCACCAGAGTTGTTGTGTATTAAATTATTAATCAGCGTATTGAAGCTTGTGTGCAGGTTGCTAAAAAGTCAACTTATGGGTTAATGACAGATTACTAAACTAGCCATAACAAGGCTTTGTTAGCAGTCTCCCATAGCAGGGAGGATTTGTGGTGAAGGTAATAACAACTCAAAGTTTCACAACTTTTGTCTTTATGAAGAAGGAAAAGGCATCTCGGCCTGATTATCAGCTTAAAAACTGTCTACTTTGGCTTTTTGTTTGACCATATCCAGATAATTTTTTTGTTTTTTTGTTTTTAAACAAACACAAGTGCTGCACGTAGTACGTGTCCCATTTATTTTATATTTACAAATGAAGCACAAAGGAGAAGCTCTAAGAGACACATCAGGTCGAGAGATTGAAAAGATGAAAAAAGAAGAGCCAGTAGGAAAGAACCATTAATTGAAATACGCTGCTGGTGAATTTGGAAAGCTTTTAAAAAGCTTGTGAAAACGCTACTCGCCAAAGGGAGGAAATCAAATCCAATTCCTTTCACTCCTAGACATGAACAAACATTTTGATTCAAATGAAGTACACAAGCACTAATTTCAGAATCTATTCAAACACTGAGCTGAAAGGTTTTATGTAATCAAAGGTCTTACATATAAATGATATAATAGGATTCATCATTTTAGCCTTAATGTCATCTCAAACTTTTCATGCAGTAAATCCAAAGCCAAAACCAATCTGCCAAGATTTTGTGGTGCTGCACAGCAGAGCTCACACTCCACTTTTTTGTATTCTTTGTAGTAATCATACTGGAACGTCAGGTTCACAGTAATCCCTGCATTAATTTGACAGCTGTTCAGCCCAGTGGTTCACAAGAAACCCATTTATCTGTCTTCCCTTTCCTTATGACTTCTTACTTCGGAATGATGCTGAGAGGGAGCCGTTCAGCAGCATTCCTCATAACTCCTAGTTATATTCTGTACATGAGTCGTGGAGGACAGCCACTTCAGACTCCGAATGAGGCTTCGTATGTGAGTGCTGGCTGTCAAGCAGGCAGAAGGCCTGAATAATTGGGTCAGCTTTGGGTCAAAGGTGAGAAATGAGTCAGGTCCCTCTAGTGTATGCAGTCAGAGCGATCATCCTGAGGTCCACTGAGCCACCCAACAACTGTGTAAACCCAACCAGTTTTGTTTCTTTTAAAAATCCAACAGGCAAAGTGTTTATACTGATGGATCTGAATAAAAATTACTGAGAGGGATTTTTAGGGCTGTTCTAGGTCAGAAAACATGTTGGGGTGGGGGTAATAGTCTACAAAAACCTTGAAACCTTGAATATCTGTTAAGGTTATGGAGTCATACATTTTTAAGAAAAAAGCTCAGGTTCAAGTTTAAAATTTCTGGGAAAGCAAAACATGGAATACATTTTTTGTTTTTTTCCAGGGATCACAAAGTTTCACTTTAAAGAGGTCAGCTCAACCTCACAGACACCACCAGAACACGGAGAATTTAACAGACATTGTTAGTGAGGAGATGCAACAGACTCTGAAATGGATTAATGGCCAAAACAAGTTCTTTCATGTTGGACCGATTTTCAAAGTAGACGTAATCAGGTCATCGACTGCATCCATGATACTGGCAAACATCTTTATTGCTGTGATGAAAACCTTCTGCCGTGACTGTGGAAATAACAATGTTTCTTTTTCAACTCAGACATTTTCAACAGGTTTTTCTTTTTGTTATTAATACTTAAAATAAAAGAGACAGACTAGCTGTTATCATTACTTTAGGAAAAGAACATTGGTCAAAACACAAATCAGTCAAGAAGTTAGCAAAAACACATTCCACCTACTCCATGCCACAAACACACAGCTCAAACTCTGCCAAGAAAATGTCACTCTGGCCCCGGAGCATTCGTCTCCCTGACCTTAAGTACTCGCTTTCCTAATCACCGAGTGAAATCTCAGGGCGGTACCTACAGGGCTTCAGAAGTGGTCGAGCATTGGCAGCGTGGGCAGCTGCAGACTGCTTGTCTGTCTGCAGAGCGCGTCTGCTGTCAGATGGGGGCAGTGTCAAAAATATGCAATACAATATGTCTGTGGGGTACGCTTGCTTGTGCTGTGATGAAGAGCAAAGTTAGAACATACAAAGAGCTGAAGGTCATCAGCATTCAGCATACTACACATGCTTGCATTGATTGAAAACCTCTTTCCACTGGCTCTCTGTAGGCCAGTGCATATGCAAACTGGCACAATTGCAGTACCATAAATTAAGCATAAAGCAGGATAGTGAGCAAAACACCCCCACAAGCAAAACCACAGTTCACACCAGGTCTGTAACACCGTCATAAATTACGGTATGTGTTTAGCATCTTCAACTTTATTTTCATTTGAGAAAAGTAGCAGCATGGCTGCTAGCCAACGCCTTAGTTATTGCACCTATTGTTTAAACATACTCACTGCAAAAATAATGTTGGCACTAAACAAAGCCCATTGTTCTCCATTGTGTATTCTTATCTGGCAATACAACTGCATTTTACATCGGAAAACTAAAGTCTACACAGATAATACTACTCATGAGGTTCAGGTTCAGTTGTTATAGATAATCTGGCGGTTTCACAATAGATCTCATTTTTTTCATTTAGTTGAAACATGTTTACCGTAAGAGGATTTGTCTCTACTTCTGAGCCATACAAAAAATGTATTTGACATTTATGTGGTATTTAAAAACCAACTCTTCACACAAAAATTTAAATCCTCCTGATTTGAAAAAAAGTGAGATGCAAAAAGGAGAGACAAGAACTTAGATCTAATGTTTCTACATGTTAAAACTAGTGTTGGGATTTTTACTCCAGAAAATCAATGTATCATTACTTTTCTTAAGCGTAATGCAGTATGTTACTTAATTACTCACTGGAGAAAGTAATTTGTTACACTACTCATTATATTACTTTCTCATTAGTCCTTAAAATGAGCCGAAACACACCGTTTCATAATTATCAGTTAACAATACAAACCTCGTGTTAGTCTGTGGGACTGTAATCTGAATCCCAATTCTAATGAGAACATAACTAGTCTTTGTTTTAGTTTAGTTAAAGCAAAGTTGAAAATCAGTTGAAAATCAGCCCAAAGAGATAGGATCGTCACACTGTTTCATACTCCAAACACAAATGACTCATCACTACTTTTGATACCTGTTTTAAGTTCAGAATCTGCCTGCTGGGTTGGGGGTCGGCATACACTCAGCTTTAAAATCCCTCTGTGTTCTTGGCTAGCGTTGCGTTAGCATGCTGTCTGTGCAAATGTTCTCTTATCAGTAAAATCCATTTGTTTCTGTCTTGGATGCAGTTTCCACTTTACTATTAAGCTCTTGTCCTTCTGTGCTATAAAAATACAAGTAATGTGCATATCTCTACTCCTCAAAAGCTGTAGCCCTGCACACAAACTGAAATCAAATGATTGTAGCCCATTTACACAGGGGGAAAAGGCTGTTTGTTTGATGTTTTGCTTTTATTTTTTATTCCTCGGCCAAATAACTGGATAACCTTTGTAACACAAGTAACAACATAATTAAAAATGAATTAAAAAAAGATTTAAATGACTGAATTTAATAGTAATCCATTACTTCACTGTTACTGAAAAATGTAATGCAATTAGAGTAATGCATTACATGTAATGCGTTACACCCAACACTGGTTACCCGACACTTTGTATTTAACCACAAACTATTATCAATATTATCTTTGTCATGTCTTCTTCCAAGAAACCAGTAACCAGAGTCCTGTCAGTACTCAAAGTTCAGTAGTTCATCCCTAAAGTGACAGCAGAGAGTTAGTTTGTGTGATCCATATGTTGGCAATAACCAGCTGATAAGTTTGAGTCAGTTTTGAGTCTCGGGTATAACTAGTCAAGCAGAAATCCACAACAACTGCCTCAAGGCATTTTACATTGTAAGGTAAAGACCCTACAACAATATAGTTCAAATCAAGAGTTGGCTGATTGATTGGTTGAAAAGACGCCGTGAGTTTAGGAACCACTTGTATAATTAGACCGGAAATTCTTGGTGAAGTGAGCATCCCTGCCTCAGGGTCGATAGTCAGCAACAAGAGTGTGCAAAGATTAAATATTAATGACAAAATGAAACAGAAACTGAAACACGGAGAACTTGAAGGGAAAAAAAACACTATAAGATTATTATTATTGTGAAAAAGACCCTGACATAATGGAACAGATGCTGTCGCTGTAACTAAAGAAGCTGTGGTTCAGCTTGGGCCACTGCAGTCAAAAGGATTGTTATTTTCGTCAGCACTGTCTGTTATGTGACCTCCCCACCCAGAGCAGCAGCAAGACCCCAACACTGAACAGAGCAGACATTATTAACAAGGCGTTGGATTGCAGCTTAAATAACCTGCGGTGTTAGGGATTTTCCTGTTGGATGCCTGAAGCGGGATAGTACTCAGATCAGCTGATCTCTCGGGATGGTGGCTGATTTCACCTTGAACAGTGCTAGTGCTGTGCTTGATTTAATGAAGAATAAGTAAGTGAACCTTGAAGAGAGATCATTTTGTCAGCATACACAAAACATTTGCTCAGCGCTGATCTAGTCAGTGTTGAAATTTTATGGTACTTCAGCACAGAAGAACATTGAGAGTATATGTGTGAAAATATTGGAAATCATTATAAGGTTGCTGTGGGCAGCTGTCAGCTATTCTCCAAGGTTTTGTCATGTTTATGTCACTCTTTCTTAAGAGCAGGTAGCTGAGCTGCCCACTTACCAGTTTCAGCCCCTATTACCAGTAAAATGGAATTTAAAAGAATTTAAAAACTGCTCTAGACCTAATCAGATTTAGCTTAATGCTGGGCACTGACAGCTTATTTGGATGCGCGAAAAGTGACATGTGACAAAGCTTCTAAACCAGAAGACTGTAATTTAACAGTTAACCAATCAAAAATGTGATTTCAGTCAGGAAAATCAGTGAGCAATCAGCAATCAGTGGTTATTTAAGCTTGTAAATAACCACTAAGGGTGGAGTGGGTCATTTACTAATTGGAGGGTTGGTGGTTTGTTTCCTGGCTGCTTCAGTCTACATACCAAAGTGTCCTTGGGCAAGATTAAACCATGAGTTGCTCGAGTTGAAAAGCATAATAAGAGCCAGTCTATTTATCATTCATTTAATTCTTTTTAATTTGGTGGCATTGTTCTAGGACCAGCAGCAAGACAGTTAAAAACTTCATTAAAAGGAGGAGTTGGGGCCAAGATGGATTGCAAAGGGGCTTGCAGGTAGTAGCCACTGCAGGTGCACTAAAGCAACTCTAGTACTAAGCTCTATGTGAAGTTTTCTAAGAGGATTGGCTGAGATTGTCCCTGTGGCCAGCATTTTCAATCGGTAAATTGACTGAACAGGCAGAAGCGTCAGTGAAACATTTCATCTACACAAACAAAAGGCAAAAATATATTTGTTCCAGATATTTCTTCTGGGGGAGTTAGTTTGGACTGTGATGAAAGAAACCTCTGTTTTACTTGACAGTTATCTGACACTAATTCCTTTCAGCACTTTCACTTCTGCTGACATTTAATCTAATTTCAGCTGACACTCAGTATCCCTTTCACTTTACCAGATGACGCACTTTAATCACACTGTTTAGATGCACTTTGTATAACATCTGCAATGCATATCATGATAATAGGAAGGAACATTTACTGCTTTAGTTGATATGAAGCAATGACGGTTCATCATGTTTGATCCGATCACATCATGTATCATCAGCTCAGCTGTGACAGAGATTCTCCTGATTTGTATTCAGCAACAGTGGACTCATTGTTTTTGTCAGAAGGTAATGAGTAAGAGAACAAAGCCCACCAGTGATAGCTTCTCATTTACTTTTTATCAAATCGTACTCTTCTTGCCAAAAATTCATTTAATTAAAAGTGCTAATCTTTCAGCTTATGCCTCCAGGTAGACATGGAGATATGAAGTGACACGTAAGGCATTCCCCACTCCCACCACAGATTCTCTTCTAGCTCAGAGCAGCTTCTAGCTTGGGTTGGCTCAGCAGCTCTCGGCAGCAGGTTGGACGAGCAGGAAGTATGGGTGGATGAATGGAAGGAGTTTAGGAGATGTGCTAGATGTGGTCAGTTGGGTCAATTATGGCTGGGCAGCGAAGTGAGCGATTTCCCCTCGCTTCCATCTTTAAGTCAAACATCGACTCGGCTCCCCATCCATTGGGCACCGTTATTTTAACCAAAAATAACACTTAAATTACCAGTTGGATGGCTGGCTGACTGCCTGGCAGGGATTTCTGTCATTTCCAATGTAATTAGGGTGTAAGAGGAGCCAGAAGAGAGCCTGGCGCCAGGCTGAATAATACAGGCGAGGTGTAGGAGCACTGATGGATAATTTAACATGACTGTCCAGGAGTCAGCTACATTTTGCAGTACCTGAGTGCACTGCAGAAAGAATGTGTCATGTGTTCTTAAGTGAAAAATGTTAAAACAGACAGTCAGATTTCCATAACAATAATAAATCTTTGTTTACTTCTTGTTGTAGAAAAATGCTTTTATCTCTGATGAATTATGTGCAATGCTCATCGGGGCGCACCGGAGACAGAATTACTATTCATAGCATTCATATGAAATGATGTTTGCTGATAAGCTGCATTTTGCTTATTTATGTGTATCCCTCCTCTCCCGCAGATAATTTTCCGCAAGATCAGTGAGGTGAAGAAGGAGGAGGAGGAGAGACAGCGAGCGAAGAACGAGGTACAGCTCACCATCCCACAGGACCATCCTGTCCGCAAGCTTTTCCAGAAGTTCAAGCAGCAGAAGGAGCTCCGCAACCAAGGAGCCGCAGCTGCCTCGCAACTAGACCTGGAGAAGAACCAGCTGCAGGTGGAGCACCACCAGCACCTGCATCCCCACACCCTGCAGCTCGGCCACTCCAGTCTGCAGCACTCCCTGCCGCTCACCCTGCAGCGGCCCCTCACCTCCATGCAGAACGGGGCTCCACCCAGCAGCAGCGTTCTGACTGTGTCTCAGGTCACACCCATGCAGAGCTCTCTGGCTTACGGCCATCCCAGCGAGGCACCTGCAAAGCAGAACAACTGTGACATCATGGAGCTGCAGCCCAGTTCTGCTGGAGGGGGCAGCGAGCAAACTGTCAGGCTCAAAGTCAGCACCAGCCCTGCGCTTGGAAAGCCGGCCGCCAAGGCGAGTGGCTGGATGCGCCTCAAAAACAACATGGCTCCGGCGGAGACGAGGAAGGAGGGTCTTAACAACAATGTCAAGGCTGTTTCCGTGGAGATGCTCTCTCAGGACGGTAAAGGTCGGGAAACAGGGGGGAGCAGGGATGTAGAGGAAGGTGGGGTCTCCAGCAACAACCCACTTCGCAAGACGGACTCCTGTGACAGTGGAATCACTAAGAGCGAGCTGCGCATCGACCGGGCAGGGGAGCCGCGGACCCCAGCGGCAGTTACCCCACTTCTCCACAGCCCTCTTCCCGGAGGAGTGGGGTCCCCTCACTCTTTCTGCCCCATACCGGAACAGGCCCTGCAGGCTGCATTGCACGAGACCCGGATGGAGCTCCGGGGGGACATCCAGACTCTGGGAGGCCGTCTGGGCGCCCTGGAGAGTCAGGTAGCTGAAATTATCAAACTGCTGTCGGATAAGAGACAGCCGTCCACGGGGGCGCCACCTGCCTCTGCCACGCCCAAAACCAAAATACAACGGCAAGACATTTTCACCGTCTCCAGGCCCGTTTCTCCAGACTCAGAGAAAGACGACGGGCTCTGAAGAGAGCTGAACCAGCGGTGCAGAGTGCGCACTGGACTAACAGAGATTATATTAACATTAGCTCTATCAATTCAAGGTTACTCTCATTTTTGGGCATCCTCTTGGACTCTCGTACACCGCTGGTCTCAATTCCAAATTGAAAAAAAAAAAAACTGGCTTCTTGTTTGCACACTGATTTTTTTTGTCTCCAGGTGATGTGAGAGTCTTTACTCTCCAGTCACCCGGACTCTGTTTTCTTTTTGATTGTACATACCTCTCTATGCATGTCCAGCTGGATTCTGGCCTGCCAAAGAAACAACTACTAAACGTACTTATTGCCTGTATATTATGCAGTTGACTGCATGCAAATAAGATTCAAAGAGACATTTTATTGAGCTACACTGTACATATAAATATTTTTCATTGATGAATTTACTATGTGGACATTCAGGGTTTGCATACTAGTAGCACTATAAACATTGAATATCTCAAAGGGTTTACAGGCAGATGGATTGTGCATGGATTATTTATACATAGAGAAGTTATAAGGGGACAGAGGTTTTGTTTCATTTCTTTTGCCTGTCAGATGAAGCAGATGTGTGATTCTGTCCTCACGCCACAGAGATGTGAGGATGTGAGGATCAGCATCTGTTAAAACAGGGAGGGAAATTTCTGATATGTTTTTCTAATATATATATATATAATAACAATAATAATAATGATCATTGATTTCTATTTTTGATTACAGAAATGCCCTTGGCCTCAGTTTGATATGTAAACCCTGAAAAATGCTTGTTTTGTTTGAGCCCTCCTTGTGTCTATGCATCACTCGGGTACGCTGCCAGAATATTGTACCTTTGTAATCTCGTTGATGAATGATGTTTTTTGTTTAGTTTTCTTTGGGGTTTTTTGTTCCATTCCTCTGCATGAATCAGGGATGGCAGAATGCACTTTTGGGTAAAGTTGGGGTGACAAGAAGGCTTTGGGGAAATAACACAGTTCACGCAAAAGTCCACTCAGCACAGTGACATGTAATCCCACGGCCCCAGCAACAAACACGGCAGTCTTAACCAGCTAGCGTCTCTCTGAAGCCTGCTCTGAATTCCATTAAGCAGCAACAGCTTTGCCTCAAAGCTAGCAAGTCATAAAAATGGAATAGTGTACTTTCTATGATATAATTTTTTGTAAAAAATCTGCATGTGAAGGAGCAGTTTTATGCTCCGCAGTGCTTACAAATACACGTGTGAGAAGTGACACATTTGCTTCATGCATACACATGCAGTGTGAAGGCGTCTCGTGGTGTGAACCCTGAAGGCTCGCAAAGACCTTTTCTTCACACAAGCCAGATCAGTTGGTTTGTCAGAAGTCACAGTCTTTTCAGGTCCTCTGTGAATTGGACAATGTCCCTCCTCCTACCAGCGCTCATTCCCTGAAAAAACACACACACACTCTCAGAATCATATTTAATAAGACAATGATAAGAACACAAATGTACAGTAGCCATCATGAAAGTTTTATAAACATTTAATTATTTTCTGGTGGTTATATCAAATGAATAGCTGAATGAATAGTAAGTTAAATAGTTAACAGTAGTAAATATGCCAAAAAGTAAAGAATTATATTCAAAACTGAGGATTTTGCAGTTTGTCCTCTGCACAGTGAATGGTTTGGTTTAAACACAAGAACCTGTTTTGATGCTGCTGCAAAGTATCTTCTAACAAGCACTTGGCGACAGTAGGAAGGAAAAACTCCCTTTTAAGCAGGAAGAAACCTCTGGATGTTGCTTCCTCTGCCCAGGGAGCGACAGCCATCTGCTGCGACCAGTTGGGAGTGAAGGGAGGGTGACAGGACAAAAAAAAGAGATACTCCATTATAGGTTTTTGTCAAAAGAGTGGATGGGTGTGGAAACTGCTTCTGCAAGAAATCTAATGACATAAAAAGAAACACTTTTTAACCCTATGCCATAACCTTCCAAGCCATTCAGTCAATCCAGGCTTTGTTGACCCAAGCTTAGAAATAGGGTTAAAAGGGATTCATGCCTATCATACAAGTTCTCTTGTAGATTTCCTGCTGCTGAAGGCTAAATCAGTCCTTAGAGGGAACCTGCATGCAATTATTTCTATATCATATTAAAATCAATCCTCTCAATATTTAGCCTCGCTTTACATCTTTGCTGAGCTTCTGATAAGCATAGATAATCTCTATCATCTCCCATGTGAACAAATAGGAGTACAAACCCTAAAGATGTCTTCCAGGAGGCTGTTAGGAACAAGTCTTACCTCTTTGGATTCACATTAACCAGACTAATGCATCATATTGAACTTGATTGACTGTCAGAATGTCACACTGCTGATCCAGGAAATCTACAGACAAGACAAATTAGTAGCTTAGGCAACACCAAGGAGATACATGCAAGTTCCAAAGCGATCGCCCTCCATTGTCGACATAAAACATGTAGTCTAGAAAGTGGTGAAATGTAATCAATTGTTACTCTATGGATGAATGTACACTGCTTGATTTGTAAAGTAGAAGTGACCAATAGAATTCTAACAAATCAGAACCTAGATGCCTTTCAGTGGTGCTATCGGCACCATGTCTTCTTTCTGTTCTCACACCTCATCTCTGCCCCCTTTGCGTGCCGTTAGGATTCACAGCAGAAATTTAAACCATCATGACTACACAAACTGATATAGTGACCATTTCAAAAGACATATATTGTGCTGTCTGATCTTGACTGACGCCCATGCTTGAAAAATAACAAATTAAGGGATGTTTTGCTATAATTTTAATGAGCCCAGTTACAACTCTTGATTTTTATTCTGGTGAAACTTCACCAAAACAATTGTCATCTTTGGTGCAGCAAAAACGAAGCATTTATTCTGAATGTTCCTGCCATTTCTCGTGATTATAGGTGTGAAGGCTCATTCAAATTCATTTCTCTCTGTTCTCTACAGGCAGAAAAATAATGAGAAATTATAACTTTATGATGCTAATTGGCATAAAATCACAGTAGTCCGAGTTAGACATTAGATTTCTGTCACGACATGCTAATCAGGTTGTTCAATTTGGAAAGAATACAGTTTTAATGGCTGCAGTTATGCAAATGACAACATTTAATTTAAATTGGAAATTCATCCTGTCAGCACAGGCCCATTCCCTCTACCAACATCTTTTTTTACACTCACACTTGGTCACTTGCCACGGCGGGCCATATACTCTGTGCTTCAGGCCGCTAAGCAGATCCCCTGCTGGAATCAGCAGCAAGTGCCTTGCTCAGGGGAAACGCAGCAGCATTTTCAGTCAACTTGGCTCCAGTGATTGTTGCAGAAATCATCTTCAGTGATGGCTACCAATGTATGTGTGTAGTGCAAAACATGCCAGTGTGCTTCACGTCACTTAACAGTTGGAGTCAATATCACGCAAAGCGAGATATTATAGTAATTATTCAAAGTATATCCATCAGGGGAGTTTCACATTGATCTCTTGCTTCAGCTTTGGACAAGAGATCTTGAAAACATCAAAACTCTCAAGCTAAATGCTACATTCCACATATTGGCTTGCGTATATTCAAAGTTCTCCAACTGAAGCTGTGAAATTCAGTTTAAGATCTGGTTTTGTTCACACGTTGCACTGTGCACGGTGAGACCTACCAAACAAGCTTATTTAGATGGTAAGCAGATGGTAGTGTGTGAAAGGGTTTTGTAGTTTGACCAACTGGGCATGACTCACTGTGGCTTTACCCCCACCACACGCTCAGCTACCAACAAAGACTCTTCTATGGAAATGTTAAAAGCTTTTTGGGAAACTAGGAAATCACTTACTGACACAGCAGGAGGAGGAGTGAGTGCAGCAGTAAAATTAATTACTTAATAGCTCTCAGAAAGTACCAAACATCCCAGACTTTTTCTCTTCTTAAGTCTAGGGAGAATTTGAAAGACGTGTTTTGTCGGATGTTATCATATTAGAATTTATAACAAAAATAAAGCCACAACACAAGACAAGACAAACTCCTTAGAAAGGGATCATTTCTTTACATTTGTGGCTATGGAGGAGTCTAATATGTTTTCACAAAAAGACATGAGATCAATGTCACATACTCGTGTTTGGAGTATATCATATGCTGTTTTTCTCTACCTGACGGAAAGATTTTCCTCACAGACAAATACAGCACGTGCTATAAAAAAAAAGAATTAGAGTACTTCCTTAACCTAAAAGTATCACGTTAGGGTTAACTTCTCACCCAGAACATCACCTATAATCGATTCAAAAATGTCTTCTTAAAATTATTCAGTGCAATAAAATATGTGTTAGAATAAATATCCATTAAGCAAAGAGTACAATGTATCAAACATGGAACTAAAATGTGTATTTTTATTTAAAAAAAACCCACATTATTCATACCCCAAATAAACAGCTTGGTTTCATTTATAACTGACTTGTTCAGGATCTCTTGCTGTCGCTAAGTAGCATTGCTTTTCAATGCGAGGGGTTAAAGAATGTATTTTATAAACACTTAAATGCCACTTTTTTAGATACACTTGTTCAACTGCTTATTAACAAAATATCTAATCAGCCAAACACATGGCGGCTCCTCAATGAATGTGGGCACATAGGGATGGTCAAGGCGACCATCTGAAGCTCAAAGTGAGCATCAGAATAAGAAAGAAAGGTGGTTTAAGTGAGTTTGATAGTGACGTGTTTGTTGGTGCTAGACGCGCAGGTCTGAGGCTTTCAGAAACTGCTGATCTACTGAAAGTTTCCCACATAGCCATTACTAGGGTTTGCTGATGAGAGAAAAATGGCCAAGCTACATCGAGCTGATAGAAAGGCAACAGTAATAATCACTTGTTACAACCCAGGTATGCTGATAAACATCTCTGAATGGACAACACATTGAACCTTGGAGTAGGTGTAAGCATGGATTCATCCTACCTTGTATGAATATTTCAGGCTAATAGTGGTGGTGGAAGGATGTAGGGGGTATTTTCTTTGCACATTTTGGGCCCTTTAGTATGAATATAGCATCATGTTAATGTCAACACCCTACCTGTGTTGTTGCTGACTGTGTCCATCCCTTTATGATCAGTGTAGCCATCTCCTGACGGCTGCAGGATAACGGGCTATGTGACAAAGCTAAAAAAAAATTGAAGATGATCTCAAACTGCTCTGGTGAACGCAACAGTGAGTTCATTGTACTGAAACGGCCTCCACAGTCATGTTTGTACTCGTTCCAAATGGAGTTCAAATTAAAATAAACAGTGTCATTAAAATTTAGCTTTACCAAGAAGAGAATGTGTGATTCATAGTGGTCAGAGTGTCAACCCAAACCGCTGCAAAAGTGCTAATCAGATCAATCCACCATGAAGGTTTCTTTTTGTAATTTTTCATTAAAAATCATGTATTGGTCGATGTGTTCTCTATAAACAGACACATATTGACTTTTTATAGTCTCCTTATAGTCCAGGTACTACAGACCTACTGAGGGTCTGAGCACAGTCTGGTTTTATGCAGGTAAACATGGAGTCAACAGCATAAGATGAGCTGCATCTTAAATGCACCTTAAATGCAGTTTAGAAACCATCAGCTGCCATTTAATGATGGTTTTGCTTTTTGCAAGTTCTTAAAAACTTACTTGCATTTTGTAAACAATGCAAACAATGATCAGCAGACGGAACAGGAAGTCTTGGCCTGGATGCAAACTTCAAAATATTGGTTTCCAATTGGTTGTCTGTTTTTCACACAGCAGCAAGTCTTAAGACAAGACTGTGAGCACCTTGGAAGTGCTAAGTAAGATAAGTTTGAAGAAGTAACCCTAAATTTTGCATTAGCAATACTGCTATTCTGTCCTCAGACATAAAAATCATCCCCTGAGTAGTTGCAGTACATGATGAGGTGCAGGACAGGGGGCTCACAGGAGAACTTGCAGCACTGGATCGAGTTTGAGAGCTTTCCTGTCAGCGAATTTACCTGAAACTTTACGGCTTGTCTGAGGAGAAACAGCAGCGTCCTCGTCCTCGGCTTTATTAATTTGACAAGCGAGTGAAGGGCAACTCTGTGATCTGAGGCCTATATACACACAGACACACACACACCTACACACACACACCTTTCAGCACAGGATTTTTCGGCTTTGCCGCTTGAATGTACAAACCCCCCTCCAACCCCACTCCCACTCCAAATACTGTCCCTTCTCTGTGCTCTGAGAATTTCTTCTGGAGTAGGGATGGAAGTTTTTCCCTTTTCTCTTCTTTTCTTTTGATTTCTGAAAAAAATATTTTGCTTTTCTCTACTTTTTGGAAGCGTCCCTTTGCTGTATCTTTTGCCTTGAACCTGGTAAGAAGTCCTGCTCTGTCTCACTTCCTTTTCCTATGAGCACCTTGGTTTTTTAGTTTTATTATTTATTTATTTATGTTTTGTCATTTTGGGTCTCCTCCACCTTCACCCTTCTGATCCTCCATTCTCTCTCCCTTCTCAATGATCCCCACTCACATAACTGCAACTGCTCCCATAAGCATGTTGATGAAGCAACGTCTTCTTTGTCGTGCCAACTGACTGACAAACCACAAACGCGCCAATCTTGGGATGGGCGGGCAGGACAGAGGGGCCTCATTTATTAAAATTATCCTTTGGTTTGTATTTGATTCTGCATAGTGCGTCTGAGATGACTCAAAAAGAAATGGAAGTCATTTCTCAGAGAGTGATAGAATTGTTTTTTTTATCTTTTCACTTATCTACACAACCTGCAGACTTTTTTCACCTGAATTAATTTTTCATCAATCTCACCTTTAGCTCAAACTTTGGATCCTTTTAATAAATGGGGCCCACTAGAAAAGCTTTTCTACTTTTTTTTCTGCTGGAATGTTTTCAATTTCTACTGTATTGTTGAAGCAGTGGTATGACACAGCACTGGATTCCCACACTGACTCATGTATTGTTTTGCAGTTGCACACCTAAACTGTAGTGTCAGAATAATAAACATCCATCTGGGATACTCTCGCTGGGCTTCCTGTCTGGTTCTCTGTTTTCAGTGAGAGCTTCCTTTGCACTCATCTTCCAAAACAAGCATTAATGAATCAATGATCTTTTGCTTTTTGACACCTAAAAGGAGTTCAAAGAACCTTATTGAGCTGTGGTGGCTAAAAGCATAAAAGATTAATTGTTTTCCTAAAACTGTTTGAATGTCTTTTTACCCATGTTAAAGTCAAAGCCACTTCCCCACTACCTTAGCAAGACTCAGACAGATTTCATGAAATTAGGCAGAGAGGGGTGGCATGAGAAAAGGAATGATTAAAATACACTTTGTGGATAAAGGTTCTGGGCCACCTGCTGTACACATACTGTACTGAGGCGTGTATGCACTACACTCACTTTACGTAAGTTTCCGAGGTCTGAGTTCCTGTAACTTTCATTTCCATATCTGTGGCGACGGTGTGGTCCCTGGCTCAGCTGCAGGGAAGGGTTGGTGCAATGAGCTCAAGGGGCAGAGCCAGGCAGGTGGGTCAACATGGGGTGATGATGGAGCTGTTTTTAGTCACGCTGGAGTGGAGAGGAATGAGGTCAGAATGTGTACCTCTTCCCGATGGGACATGCCCGGAACACCTCGCATACTTGTCAGGTTCCCTAACCACCTTGGATACATGTACAATGTTCCTGAATACGTTTTTTTGGGGGGGACAAACAAAATAAAGTTTTGATCAAAAATGTTTTTTCCCTTGATATTTATTACATTCTGTCAGTTTTGGCCGGCGGTCATAGGTTCTGTCCAATAATATGACGCGAGACTGGAGTAAAAGACATCCATGGATTGGCACTTTATTAAAGAAGGAGCATGATAACAGCACAAAACACTAACTACAACTAAACAAAATGGCTTCCTTTTATACTCTACCTTTTCAGGTGAGCATCTGGAATAGCCCAAGTATGGGGGTTAACTAATCAAAATGAACACATAACCCTCCACACAAACAAACATACAATAACATTAAAGCACATCACAAACATATACATATTTCCAACACATACTATAAACAAACCAATGACATAAGCTTCACTCATTTCTATCTAAATTAAAACCCTCTTTAACCATACTCCCTAACCCGGCACACTGGTCTGCTCCAAGAGCTCTTAAACAGGTGATTGAGCCGCTTTCACTCTTTTGCTCCACATCCTGCAAGAAGCAACCAGGACAGGTGAGTACCTTTACAAGTTCTCATTTCACATATGTTTAGGTTATTGATAAATGATTAACTGCAAACAGCTCTAACTTTGGCTCTTCTCCGACACAGGTAGGATGGCCAGTCCCACTGTCTCTTTTCTGTTACAAGCTGTCAATTTAATTGTATATCAAATAACCTAATAAAAGACTCCAAAAGATCTAATGTGTTTTCTTTATTACCGCATTTTAAATTCCCAATCCAACAATTTATTATTAACAATACCAACCAGGTAATGGAACCCCTGGTCTCCATTACATTTCCTCCCCCCTTCTCCTTAGACTACTGTACTTCAATCTTCATACATACGTGAAAGACAGTCTGCAACACAGTTAGATTTGCCTGGACGATACCGCACTGTGAAATCATAGGGTTGCAATGACAAATACCATCTCGCAACACGCATGTTGGTCTCCTTCATCTTGTGCAGCCACTGAAGGGCACGGTGGTCTGTCTCCAGGGTGAAATGTCTGCCTAGAAGATAGTACCTCAGTGACTCCACCGCCCACTTCATAGCAAGACACTCCTTTTCCACGGTGGAGTATCTAGACTCTCTGTCCTGAAGCTTTCTGCTGAGGAAAACAACCGGGCGCCTCACTCCCTCCACCTCCTGCAGCAGCACGGCTCCCAAGCCTACTCCAGAAGCATCTGTCTGCAGTGTGAAAGGCTGAGCAAAATCCGGGCTGTGTAGAACAGAATCACTTGTGATGGCTGACTTAAGGTCAATGAAAGCTCTGTCACAGTCTTTTGTCCACTTGACCTTATTCGGCGCCGACGCTTTTGTCAAATCCGTGAGAGGTGCTGCCCTCTCTGCAAAGTGGGGGATGAATTTACTGTACCAGCCCACTAAGCCTATAAATGCCCGCACCTTCTTCTTGGTTGTAGGAACTGGATATGCATGGATTGCCTCCATTTTCCCCACCTGAGGCTTCACCTGTCCATGTCCAACCACATATCCAAGGTACTCCACCTGCCTCTGTGCGATCTTACACTTGTGAGGATTGATAGTAAGACCAGCAGATTTGATTATAGAACGCGTCGCAGGTGAGCCACATGCTGCTCCCAGGTCTGACTAAATATCACAACATCATCTAGGTATGCTGCAGCAAAGTCTGACACATCCCTCAAGACCTGGTCCATCAGCCGCTGAAACGTTGCTGGTGCCCCTTGGAGACCAAACGGCATCACCCTGAACTGAAACAGCCCAAACGGGGTTTTGAAGGCCGTCAGTTCCTTTGCCTCTGGAGCTAGGGCCACCTGCCAGTAGCCCTTGCTTAGGTCAAGAGTGGTAATGAACTTACTTCTCCCCACCCTTTCCAAGAGCTCATCAATACGAGGCATTGGATAGGGGTCAAACTTTGAGACAGAGTTGAGATATCTCAAGTCAATGCAAAACCTCAATGTTCCATCCTTTTTCGGGACCAGAACAATTGGGCTGCACCATTCACTCGCTGATGTTTCAATTATCCCAAGTGACAACATTAGGTCATTTCTTTCTTCAGCTGTGAAACCAGGCGTTCAGGAATCCTATAGAATTTTCTACGGGGTGGAGCATTATCCCTCAAGTGGACTTTGTGTTGTACCAGTTTTGTAAAACCAGGTTTTTCCTGGAACAAATTTGGATCCAGAAGAGCCCTTAAATCTCCCTGCTGGGAGGGCTTAAGATGGGCCAGTGACACTAAACTTGGCCCTGATTTGCCTGTGGGAAAAAACTGTTCTCCCTCCTCTTCGTCCTTGACTACCCGAACAAGACAATGCTGTTTTACCTGCTGCGTGGACTGCATTGGCAATTGCTGCTGCTGCGTGATGGGTTGCTGCTGCTGCTGCTGCTGCGTGAATTCTTTTAACAGGTTAATATGGAAGACCTGATGTTTCTTCCTCCTGTCAGGCATGTACAGCTCATAGTTAACATTGCCAAGACGTTTTGTAATTTTGTAGGGGCCTTGCCACCTGGCTAGCAGTTTGCTGTCTGTCGTAGGAAGCAACAGCAACACATGCTGTCCTGGTTGGAATGTCCTTTCCCTGGCCTTCTTATCATACCAGGTTTTCTGCTTGTTTTGAGCCACTTTCATGTTTTGCTGTGCCAGTATTGTCATTTGTTCTAGTCTCTCTCTCATTTTCAGCACATAAGCTATTACATTATCTCCATCAGGCTCTGGATTCTCCCATTGTTCTTTCAGCAGGTCGAGTGGACCTCTCACTTGACGGCCATAAAGCAGTTCAAATGGTGAAAATCCTGTAGAGGCCTGTGGCACTTCGCGATAGGTAAACAACAAGTAAGGCAGCCACTGATCCCAGTCTGAGCCAGTCTCTGTTACAAATTTGCGCAGCATGTTCTTTAGTGTCTGGTTAAAACGCTCTACTAGTCCATCTGACTGGGGGTGGTAAGGGGTGGTTTTAATACCTTTTATACCAAGTAATCTATATACCTGCTGTAGGAATTTAGACTGGAAATTTGTGCCACAGTCTGTCAGGACCTCTTTAGCTATACCTACTCTAGAAAACAACTGCAGGAGACAATTGGCAACCTGTCTCGCTTTCACTGATCTTAGGGGGAAAGCCTCAGGATAACGAGTGGCATAATCACAAATGACCAAGATGTAACGATTACCTGATGAGCTTCTTTCAAGGGGCCCCACTACATCCATTCCTATTCTTTCGAAAGGTGTATCTATGACAGGCAATGGCTGAAGATGGGCACGGGCCACTCCTTTATTTAGGGTGAGCTGACATATCTGACACGACTTACAAAACTGCTGTAGTTGAGTGTACATGCCAGGCCAGACAAAACGGCTTGCAATCCTATGTAGAGATTTCTGAAAACCAAGATGGCCTGCCCAAGGTACAGAATGACCAAGTTCCATGACTTTGTTTCTTAGTGCCTGTGGTAATGCTATGGCTTCAGTCTTGCCTTTACACTCATAAAGGACACCATTTCTCAACACATAGGTTGCATCTGCCAACACATCTACTGTCCCTCGCACCTGTCCATCAACCTCCGACACCTTATCAAACCAGGATTTTAATGATGGATCTGCCCGTTGAAGTGAAGAGATATCTGGTGGGATATCAAGTTCCAGAGGGAGGTTGGGGCTCTGGTCTACACCCTCTAACCTGGATGAACCCCTAAATTTTTCTCTTCGTCTTTGCGCTCGAGATTTAGCTGGTTTTGCTGGGCTTACTTCTAATTCTTCATCATAGAAAGGTAGCTCTTTTAACGGGTCATTTGCACTCTGAGCTCTTGTGGTGATCAAACTGGGGATTGCACTTTCTGGCTGTGCCTGCAGAATAATGTCTTGCTTCTGTACGTTGTGGTCCTGATCTACATGAACTGTATGCAAATGTCCCGGAACTTCATTAGACACCAAATCTAGCAGTGTAGGTATATCTAAGCCCAATATCACTGCATATGGTAGTCTGGGTGCTAAAGCCACTGGCAGGAGAAATGTCTGGCCACCTACAGTCAAATACACCTCAGCCATGGGATAATCCTTCTCATCACCATGTACACAGCTTATTTTAGTCCTTGTGTCACTCCATAGCTCTCTTGGTACTAAACTAGCCAAAACCACTGACTGAAAGCTCCCTGTATCTAAGAGTGCTTCTTCACGCTGACCATTAACAAGTACAGGTGTTGTTCTTACTGCTTCATGATCAGGACCTGGCAATGTGGGTCTGGGGGCTGAGCACAAAAGGGATGGCCTACTTTGTGTTGTTGCTGGGCAGGTATACTGAGTGTGGCCTATCTGGTTACAGTGATAACATCTAACATCTGATTTTGAACCTGAATGTGACTTTTTAGTGTTGTTACTTTTACCAGAAACAAAATGTCTGCTTCCAGGATAACTTCTACTCTGGCCTATACCACCACTCCTTACACCCCCATCAGACTTACTTTGTCCAGTCATGAAGCTGTCCTGGCCAAAGGTGGTTCCTCTCGATCCTGTTCTGGCAGAGATGAAGATTTCCGCTAGCTGTGAAGCCTCCTCTGCAGATTTGGGGGCACGTTCCCTGATCCACACCTCCAGATCTGGGTGGACCATCCTCAGAAACTGCTCCAAGATCATCAGTTCAGAAATGTCTTTCACTGTAGATTTTTCAGGTTTCGCCCATTTGTAAAACATATCTTTTAATCGCACATAAAGTTCTCTTGGAGTTTCACCTGGGTGCATATCCAGGGCTCGAAACCTTCTTCTGTATGTGTCAGCAGTTATTTCGTATTTAGCAAGAATGGCATCTTTTACTTTATCATAGACTTCTGAATCAGCAATGTCCATATGCACATAAGCACTACGTGCTTTTCCAGTGAGCAGAGGTACGAGTCGAACAGCCCATTCTTCTCTCGGCCAACGGCAAACTTGAGCCATTCTCTCAAAAGTAGTGAGAAAATGCTCAATATCATCATCTGGAGTGAGTGGCAACAACTTGGGATCTCTCTGGTGAAATGGTTCCTGTCTTGGCAGAGACCACATCTGCTGACCAGTCAGACTAGGCCCCTCATCAGGTTCACCTCCCTCCTCGATTTGGTTGTCCTCTTGTTCCTGCTGCTGTTCTGTCATTTCTTTTACTTGAACTTGCATTTGCTGAAACTGATGTTGCATACTTTTCCATCTTTGTTCTTGTCGGGCTGATTCTCTGTCCATTCTCTGGTCTCTTGTTGCTTGAGACTGCATCAATGATTTCACCAGAGCTGTCAGTTCATCCAGTCTATCGCCAGGTTTAGCTCCTGCTTTAGCCACTGGATCAGCTGTAGCACCTTCACCATCCTCTGCCACTTCATTACTGTCATTCTTCTTTCCACTTCTCGTCATCATATTTACCTCATTCATTAGAGGCAGCACTCCTGACACCACTTGTCAGTTTTGGCCGGCGGTCATAGGTTCTGTCCAATAATATGACGCGAGACTGGAGTAAAAGACATCCATGGATTGGCACTTTATTAAAGAAGGAGCATGATAACAGCACAAAACACTAACTACAACTAAACAAAATGGCTTCCTTTTATACTCTACCTTTTCAGGTGAGCATCCGGAATAGCCCAAGTATGGGGGTTAACTAATCAAAATGAACACATAACCCTCCACACAAACAAACATACAATAACATTAAAGCACATCACAAACATATACATATTTCCAACACATACTATAAACAAACCAATAACATAAGCTTCACTCATTTCTATCTAAATTAAAACCCTCTTTAACCATACTCCCTAACCCGGCACACTGGTCTGCTCCAAGAGCTCTTAAACAGGTGATTGAGCCGCTTTCACTCTTTTGCTCCACATCCTGCAAGAAGCAACCAGGACAGGTGAGTACCTTTACAAGTTCTCATTTCACATATGTTTAGGTTATTGATAAATGATTAACTGCAAACAGCTCTAACTTTGGCTCTTCTCCGACACAGGTAGGATGGCCAGTCCCACTGTCTCTTTTCTGTTACAAGCTGTCAATTTAATTGTATATCAAATAACCTAATAAAAGACTCCAAAAGATCTAATGTGTTTTCTTTATTACCCATTTTAAATTCCCAATCCAACAATTTATTATTAACAATACCAACCAGGTAATGGAACCCCTGGTCTCCATTACACATTCAAAGGACTTTTACTAAACAATGAAACAAATGCTACACATGTACTATACCCACATAAATAAATAAAAAAAATAGCTCTAGTCAAAATTACATCACGTAATCATAGGTGTCAAACTCTGGCCCGCGGGCCAAATTTGGCCCGCAGCCTAATTACATTTGGCCCGCGAAGCCATACCAAATTACTATTAGAGCTGGCCTACTGGTATTATACAGCTAATATATATATTGTTTAGTATTAAGCTTTGCTTGTTCCATATTCAGTTTTTCAGCAAAACGTGTTTGAGTCCATAAGAAAAGATTCATTCTTATATCTGGAGGAATAAATATATTTCAATAAATATTAACGTTAGCCCGCGACTTTGTTCCAGTTTTGAATTTTGGCCCACTGTGTATTTGAGTTTGACACCCCTGACGTATATTAAAATGGGTTTCAATAGGGCAAATAACAAAAGCCTGCACTTAGACTTGTTTTTAAAGTAAGTTTAAAGAGTACAAGGAAAACTACATGAGTATATAGAAAATACAACACTGCCTGTAGAGCGAACTGCCTTGGCGGAGGTTTGCACCCTCAGAGTGCTTCTTGTTGACACCTGTGGCAGTGATAAAAACACCTGAATTCAAATATTTAAAGGAGTCTTCCAATACTATGTATGTTAGCTGAAATGGCTCTTTGAATGGACGCTTCAGTATCAAAGCACAAATCAGTTTCCTGATTCCAATCACTACTTGTAGTTCAGTTCAAAGTCTCCTGCTCACTGAACGTAAACTTTACATGCTTTTTTCCTCAGCTCAGATTTGAGCTGCTGTTTTCAAAGCATTTCAGTTGTACAACAGAAAGTGAACGCATTGTTCATTCGGCTTAATGGACATTGATGATTCTGACTCACTGTGTTCACTCTTGTTTCTTCAAGCTGTTACTTTCATTTCAGCACAAACGTCTGCTGACCGATAGCACTGCTCATAGGCTTAACAACTCAGCAGCACCTTGTTTATGACTATGCTGTCAGCTTATGATCGTTGCTGTAGCATTCACAGTCTTTTAATAGTCTATCAATGAGGAAGTCACGTACTGTGAATCACCACTGAGATGGAAATTTCGCTCTCAGTTGCCAGATAGGAGCTCTGTTGCTTATTGGCAGTAATCATAATGATTCACTATAGTTCACTTTGAAAAGTTATTGGTAGAATTATTCATTCGTGTGGAGAACACCTGTAACACTTGGCATGCTACTTCTACATGTCAGTCGAACCGTTGGCATTATTCTATGTGCATCACTTGCGTGCAAATAAACAAAGCATGCAGTGAGGATACTGGACACAAATCTGGCTCCTGGTTTCTTTAACAAACACAAAAAGAAGTGTACTTTTGGCAACATAGTGCACATATCCATTGGGTTTCCTGCATAAGCTCTAAACTGTGATGGGCCCTATCAAAGCATATAGCACAACTAGAGGTCAAAAACTGTCATCCTAAAGCTATGATTGAACAGTTACTGCTCAGGGGAGCAGTTTAGCAAATGACTGGATTTATAGATGTTATGTTCACTAAATATCTGCACTTATGTTATATTGTTTTCAATGTTCCTTATTTGTATATACCAAAATAATACAGCTAACTTTAAATCTCACACAGAACTCTACTTATTAACTTGGACGTGTTACCCTGAGAAAACACCAGCTGATCGCACCCTCTTAAGACAATGCTGCTGATTCCAACAGATGCATCCCAGAAGCGCTTCTATAATTAAAATAACACAAACAAAATAACACACAGAAAACAAAACCAAAAATGAATCCACATAGTGCTGCATAAAGAATGCACGCAAAGGATATTTTATGTGACATCCAAAGACACGCACCTAAATTATTCCTGAGGTTTGACTACAACTTCACTTGATGTTTTTCCACATTATGAAGAAATTGTGCTGTAGAGATCCAGAACCTTACGTTTTTTGGTCTATGCTATAAAAAATAAAGAGAAAACATCTTTAATCCTGTGAAAACAAAACAAAAACACCCTTGAAATTATTTGTGAATTTAGAAAATGTCTTATTCTGTACACCAACCAATAAATAAATAAATGAACTGATGGTGAATATACAGTATGTAAAAATGAACCTGCTTTCCTCGTCAGTACAAAGATTGTAAAAAAAGAAGAAGGTGAAAATACAGTTAAACATGCAAACTTTATGCTGTCACTGGTGGAAATTTCCAAATTTTCAAAGTCAATGAGACACACCAGTTTGAAGGTTATTTTCAGCATGAGAGAACAACTTTTTGTGACCTCTGTTTACTTGTGACTTGCTGAAATTTAGATCTGAAGGATAATTCATGCAGATGCTACTTGCATGGAGGAGAGAAGGTTAAACTTATTCACTTATTTCTGAACTTTAACAATGAAAATTTCTCCACAGGTTCCAATTCTTATTACACTTGCTGCTCCGCCAGACGTCAGATATAGAATTTGGAAACTTTGAGTCTCTTTATCGTGTCCCGCAGCTTAACCTTTTTAAGCATTTGCTCATCTCCCTCTTCTCAAACTCCACCTCGTCCTCCTGCAATTGCATTTTTTTTCAGTTTCTTTCTACCTGAGATAATCTAAGCGGATCATTGTAATGTGAAATAATCTCAAGTCCCAGTTTAACACCACAAAATCTCATTAAGGTGCTCAAAAACATCAGAGGTGCTGCTGTGATTTTGGATATTTTAGCAGGAAAAAAATTTGTTGTTGTTGTTTTTTAACATCTTTAAATGTATTTTTTTTCAGCCTCCCTTTCCATCTAATAATGTGTCCAGCTAATCTGATCAGACATTTTTCTGTCATGGACCATTATGAGGTGATAGGCTCTGAATCTCCACAGCCAATTACCTGCAGGCACCAGAATTATCACGGTTAGTTTCCCGTGGATGGTGAGCAATGACGGTGAGCCAGAGGAAACACAGAGGAGGAATTAGCCTGTCAAGGCTGTGCCGTAGCCCCAGCAGGCCCACCTGCAGCTCTGCCTGGACACAGAAACCTCTGCTGATTCCAAAAGTTAGAGCTGAGCCCCGTTTTGGTGCCAAGATTGAGCACATGCTTATCCCCATTAGTGTCTCCTCACTGCTCCTGAGAATAGAGAAGAGGAGACACACTCTTTTACCCAAACTGACACCCATCAGCTCCGGATGTGCCAGTGGAATCTCTTGGAAAACATTTTTAATTGCTGCTGGTGGGAAGTAGATGTGCGAAAGGCTGTCTCTCAGTTTACAGTCGACGAGTTACAGCAGTTTGAAGTAGAGGTGCTTTTAAAACTCATTTACTCCAGAATTGCTTCTTTTTTAGTGTCAGTCATAAAGTGTTGGTGTTTTGGTGCCTCTCTCTGTGTGGATCAACAACTTTTGAGGTAGTTAAATTCAGTATTTTTAAAGGTATTCTCAATGCCAAAACAACGTTACCTTTAAATTAACAGGATATGGTAGTTTTTTGGTGCAGAAACATTATCTTTTTGCGTCTAATGCGGAGAATTTCATCTGAGGAGAGGGAATTGCATTTTTAACTCAGTGTATTCCTAGTGCCAGTCCCAAACCTGGATAAATGGGATGGGTTGTGTGAGGAAAGCCATGCAGGTCATAAAGAATGAAATTTGTTCAGGTGACAGACTTTAACTGGAATGTTTACCACAATCCTGGAGAGGAAGATGATACCTGATATATACAGAAGAAGTGTAATGGTATCGACTGATGTCCAGAGCTGTATGGGATAGAGTGAGATGGAGCAAGATGATCCACTGTGGCGATCCTTAAAGTGAGAAGAAGAAAAGGAAGAATAATAATGTATGTTTAGGTTTTTAGTTGTTGTTCTTCCAGCAGCACATTTAAAATGAGTCATAACCTGCGTGTGAATTCATTTCAAATTGTTATTGTTCTCTGACTCATTCAATATCAGTGAATCATGCAGTGAGAGTTTTACACTTGTTTAACTTTTTAAAATATTAAAAATGTTGAATGAGATATTACGATTTAGTTGGTGGTGGTAGCAGTTGTAGTGGGTAGTGGTTCATTAACATTTAAATCCCAATGATTGAAGTTTAATTTTAGCAGCGTGGTGTCTGCTACTGCAGGAAATCACTAAGCAGAGAAAGATGAAGCATTCTGGTTTTTACAAAGCATGTCTTTTTTCAAGTTAATTCTTGACACTGGAACAATCAGTTCAACAAATAGAAACTCATGGTTCACTCAAGAACTTTGGCTCAGATATTACAGTCCATCATTTGCAAATAATGTAATGATGAGCTTCATGAACTTCAAATGATCCCAGTTATTATCTGGTGCTTTTGTTGTAAGTAGCCAGCTGATGTGTCTTCCTCTTTGGATTTTGGGGGCAAACCCATCACGGCCCCCATGATGATGCCTCTAAAAACCTTCTCAAGTAAGAGAAAATCCAGAAGGGAAGGTTGACACGTCACGTGGTTACTTGCACAAAAAGTAACGAATATTAACTATGATATTTTTCTACAATCTGAGTTCAGTCACCGCTGCTTTTCTAATTCATTTAAGAACTCAAAGCAACTTATGCAACATGCCTCATTCCCCCATTCACACCACCACTTTGTTTTTTATACAAGTGCTCTCTATCTGACATCCACACACAATCGTACTCTGATGAGAGAGCAACTTGTTCCTTGCTACAGGCAGAAAACTTTCACATTAAAAAACAAAATAGAAGTCAATATGATCATGTTGTTCCCCTTCATCTCAACCAGGTCAAACACTCAGTCTTTTAAGGAGGAAATTCAAATTATATAAGAGGACCACATGAGAGGCAGACAGTGTCTCTCCTTATCCAAGCCTTCCACAAGACTGCACAGTCCCAATCATATAAATCAAAAAGTGCATGAGGCAGACTATTGAAGCTATCCAAATAGCTGTAAAATATAAAGACTTTTAATCATCAGAGGTTTATGTCTCAGCTCATTTGATCAAAAGTCTGTCATCTCGAGACAAACACTGCTTTGATACCAAACAGATGCCCAAAAGCATCATGAGAATGAAACGTTTTAATCCAGACAGGAGACAACAGTCACGTTTTAGTTGCTGTCAATATCAGAGAAAATACCACAGTTTGAGTCAGGCTTAATACTGTAACATACAGTATTGAATCCTTTATGAGAAATTAGAAGATTGGATTGTTAATTTCACAAAGGTCTCCCCAGAGGCTACCTCATTAGATTTGAAATTGAATCCGGTCTCGGCTACTTCAAAGGACTCGCGCAACCATAAAAGATCAATTGACTATAGAGAAAAATAATCTATGTTGTTTGAGTCTGTAAATTAAATTCTCATATTTTGACTTTGACCTGATATCCTGACAGCTTGTTATTTCCACAAGTAAACAACAATACCTTGATTTTTCCCCCTAAGCTGTCATTACCATGATCATTAGTGGATAAATGTAAATGAAGACAGGCTATAATTTTTTTTAGCTACAGCTATAGAGAAGTAGCTATTGGCACAACTTTCATTTACTCCTCAGCATTACCATGAGCTGACTGCCTCCATGTCACACCGCAATAATTTATGGCAACACAAAACACGAACAACAACCACTACCAAAATGAAACAGGAAGTGAGACACAACTATATTACAAGAGTAACAAGGACCAAAACTCACACTTAAACAATTTGTTACAGAAAGAGAATAAACTGAGGGCTTCACCCTCATTGCATGAGCCAAAGTTAAAAAAATAAATAAATTATGGAGCCAAAAATTAATATTTTAGGAGAACTTTAAACACTGAGGCATGCAAACCTACATAGAGCCTAAACCTGTAGCCTTATAACGACCAAGAACCTAAACTGTCTTTGATTTGTTGGGTGATTATTAGAAGAAGACACACAATCACTGTGACACTGTGACTGTAGATTAAGGTTTTTGTGCTTCAAATGTTAGGCGTTTTTCACAAAATGTGTTAATTATAATTATAGTTTGACTATAAGTTGCTATTCCTGAAGTTTTTCTTTCAAGACGACATCGCTAACGAGTAGACCGAAGTCTCTATAATAAGAATGATAAAGTGTGTGTGTGTGTGTGTGTGTGTGTGTGTGCTTTACTGTAGTTTATGGTCTGTATGTGTTCTGGCTCTACATGTAAGGACTTCTGTCTGATTTCAGAATGTTACATCATCAAGACAAAGTGGAAGCAAAGCAGACTGGAGGGATATCCAGCATCTAAGGCCTATCACCCCACTGAGCCATCATCACCACAATCACACTATGACTGTACTCCACAGGCTCATCTGAAACATAACTTAAGCTAGTAAAACATATTTTGTAAGCGTGGAGAGACGCACGTAAAACTTTCAGTGTTATGCTAGGCTAATCTTTCCCTGCAATGTTTGCTGCAGGAAATATAACTGCTAGCATCAAAGAAAACAAATTAAGGGTCAACAAATGAAAGGAAACACACTTTGAACAAGAGCGGTGAGTTTTTGTTGAGTAACACTTAAGATTAATGTATACTATACTATATATACTACATATAGATGCATGCATGGTTAATTCAGTATCAAATACCACGATACAAAGCACAACAGATGACTGTAATAACAATGTGAAATAATTAGTTACATTTCTAAATTTGTAACTCGGTTTACGGCTCCCTTTTTAGTGAAGCAGTTAATGAATAAACAAGACTTTAATGAAAGTAAAACTTCATAGCGCGCCTTTAGCACTGAACGCTATCAATCTTTATCTTTGCAAAGAAGATAAAATGAGTTTTTCATCATATTTCAGCAAACTCAGAGACTGAGCAGCCTGCAGTTTATTACCATAGTTAAATTACAGTTGTTGAGCACAGACTTAAACTACTGAGGTTTAATTTGTACAACTAATTAAACTAAATCTATTAACTGTCCACATGGTTATATAATAGGCGTGTTTTAAATGGCCCTTTCATGGCTATATGTTGTGATTTATATACTAGAATTATGTATTTTTTCAGTTTATTTTCATCTATAGTTATTTTTTTACCATCTCATGCACACATTGTTCCAACAGAGGTGTTGATATATACAGCCTACAGGACGATTATCAACATTTGCACCTCTGTGTGAATATGTGCTGATTGCTGACTGAATGGGATTACGCAATGCCTAACCCAGTGGTATAGCGGCAGTTGTAGTGTTATATTTTTATATCTTACTGAGGAGGCGGGCGTGTTGTGACCCCTATCACAACCCCTCATAGTGATATTATACCTCAGTATTATTTAAAACTGAAAGCCTGACAGATTGCCAACTGGATACAATCTCCTTTAATATAATAAGTGGGATGGTGAGAAGGAAAAAAAATACAGTAATCGCTGTATTACAAAGTAATCACTGTGTATATTGAAAACTATGTCTGTCTCTGACTGATTCAACTTCTCTACTGCTATTTTATTTTCTTCGTCAGATAAGGGGCTATTTTTATTACTGCACTGAAACTTTCTCTTCAAAGATTTTTTATATTATAGTTTATTTTACTTTAGCTCAAATAGTATTCTTTGTTCTTTAGTGAACTTACAAGTTTAAAAATTATATGATTATGGCTAATAGCTTATCAGTAATCCAGAATTGTAACTTATTTCAATGTATTAAAACAGTATTAACTGTATACTGTATATTTCAAAGAGAAAAGCAATGCTGGGCTGTTGCTTTATGGTCCAAAGTCATATACAAGTAAATTTTCCATTTACTTTATATATATATATATAAACACCCAGCACGCCCCTGCGGGCGGTTTATCCTTCAAGCTCGGGTCCTCTACCAGAGGCAAAAACCCTCCATGCATGGTAAGGAGCTTTCTTGTCTTTATGTCAGTGGCTTCTATCTCCTCCTTTGGCCAGCCTATTACCCCAGCAGGGTACCTGATCACGGGCAGGGCGTACGTGTTGATGGCCCGGATCTTGTTCTTACCATTCAGCTGACTCCTCAGGACTTGCCTGACCCTCTGCAGGTACTTGGTGGTTGCAGCCTTTCTAGCGGCCTCTTCATGGTTCCCATTTGCCTGCGGGATCCCCAGGTACTTGTAACTGTCCTCTATGTCTGCAATGTTGCCTTCTGGTAGTTCAATCCCCTCAGTTCTGCTCTGTAATGATCTCACTGAGGGGGTTCAGGCCTATGCAGAACAGCAGTGGGGACAGAGCATCTCCTTGGTAGATCCCGCACTTGATGGTGACTTGTGCTATGGGCTTGGAGTTGGCCTCTAGTGTTGTACGCCACATCCCCATTGAGTTCCTGATGAAGGCTCTTAGGGTCCCATTGATCTTGTACAATTCTAGGCATTCCAGTATCCAGCTGTGGGGCATTGAGTCATAGGCCTTCTTGTAATCAATCCAGGCAGTGCACAGGTTGGTCAGTCTGGTCTTGCAGTCTCGGCTGACTGTTCTGTCTACCAGTAGCTGGTGTTTTGCGCCTCTGGTATTCTTGCCAATTCCTTCTTACTCATGTATTACTTGCCTTTCATTATATATATATATATATATATATATATATAATTTATTATAGTATATATATATATATATATATATATATACTCGCTCTACCAGAGGCCTGGGAGCTTGAGGGTCCTGCGCAGTATCTTAGCTGTTCCCAGGACTGCGCTCTTCTGGACAGAGATCTCCGAATGTTATTCCCGGGATCTGCTGGAGCCACTCGCCTAGCTTGGGAGTCACCGCACCTAGTGCTCCGATTACCACGGGACCACCGTTACCTTCACCCTCCACATCCTCTCGAGCTCTTCTTGATATCTATTATCTATCTATATCTATATCTATCTATCTATATCTATCTATATATATCTATATATATCTATATCTATCTATAGATAGATATAGATAGATAGATAGATAGATAGATAGATAGATAGATAGATAGATATATGTATATATATATATAGATAGATATAGATATATATATGG
>NW_024582777.1:252309-321839 GCF_018398535.1 Haplochromis burtoni
TATATATATATGTATATATTGATGATTTCAGGCACGATGTGATCTGCAGGTGTTGCCTTGTCCACAGTGTTCTATCAAGTCCAGAGTCAATGCAGCCATTTACCAGGAGAAGTTAGAGCACTTCATGTTTTCACAACCTTATGGAGGTCCTGATTTTCTTTTCCAGGAGGACGTGTCCATGGATCCTAGTACCAAATGGTATTTCACTTTGTATATTGTGTAATGAATATTGAATATATGAAGGTTTAACTCTTAGGATTAAATTATGACAAAAAAAACCCGGTATATAACAACAAACACCCACAGCAGACTCCACACTTGCAATTTATAATGAACTTTTATTGTATAAGTGGTTAAGGAAATGGATGGAAGGTTTCTTAAAATAGAAATACTCCAAATATAAAGGTGCTCTCTCTTGAGAACCAAATAAGTCGTTACTGTCTTCAATTGTTGTTTCTTGGCCAGCAAAAAGAAAATATAGCCTTCAATCATAACACCTCTGTCATATTACATGCCATTGGTAATAAAGGCTGTAACAATCTCAGTGAGAGTATGCCTCAAAAGAAATGTTATCCAGCAAAGATACTCTTCCTAAGATTTATCCATCATATTCACAGGGATCCTCAATCTTCATGTCCCTGCAGGAACTGCTATATAATTCATAACCCCAGCAGCTACCTGTCAGACTGTTACTACTAAGGCAATGGAGAAGGTGCCCTTAAGGCTTGACTGCAAAACCTACTCAGCTGCCCTTAATTTCAAACTACTGTTTATTAGTGAGACGCACTGCTTTTATTCTAGACAGCTATATTTACATAGCCTGGCAGGAGGCTTCTTTCCGATTGGCCAGAAAGTTGTCAATTAGGGATCACAGCTGCCAGGGTGTTAATATTTAATATTTCAAATGCCTTTGAGTACTAATTCATTGTGTGTAAGGGGGTTTAATTTTATTATGTTATGCAAAAACTGTTTTTTGATCATAGAGCACAACAAAAATAGATTCTTTTTAAAGTGTGCTGTTTTGAGAATTGTCTGTAGTGTAGTGTTGTCATTTCACGTTGTTCATTTTCTTTGAATGGCTGAAAACATCTAAGAGCGATTCAAGCGATTTAGACTTCTAGAACCAAGTTATTTAATTTGCTTTTTCCATAATTTTTCCAAAATAAATTTATATGTTCTGCTAGATGACATTTCTAACAAGTGAGTCTGTGAAAGTTCTCAGTCATCCAGGTCATCGATGAGAGGTGAAACGTCTTCAAGCAACTTCAAGAAGTCCAGACGCTTTTCTTTGCAAGCTCCTTTGACTTCTAACGACTTCTCTTAAGAGAGAAAATACACTGACCCTTACTGGAGCAACACACATTACTGAAAAATGAAAAAGACCTATGAATATAACATAAAAGGTGCCCCAAATGCTTATGCTAGTTTGTTCCTGCACTTTCTTGCTACTGGGTGTAACTTTTTATGAATTAGCAAAGAGTCGTGCAGCCAGAGAAACACCCACTGTCTGCATGGTAGCTAGCCGATCATCCTTCACTCCCCTGGCTGCCCACCCCAAATTTTACTCCACTGCTCTTCTTCAAGTTTCTTAGTTGTCACGGACCCAGCTCTGGAGGACTCGGGGGTCCGTGAGCAGTGGGGACTGTTGTTGTTGTTGTGATTATTATTATTATTATTTGGGGTCTGTGTCGTCTACTGTTCTCTGTCCACATTGGTATGTAGGGCGTGTGTGTGTGTTTGCTTCTCCCCCTCTCCTGGGCTGTTTTACGGAAGTGCGCGCCGTGGGAAAGGCGTGACCTGGCGACTGTCGTCATCAGGAGTCCCTCGCTGTTGCCGGCCCACCTGCAGCTGATTACCTGCTCAGCTGTTGGTAATCATCCCCCCCGGCTAGACAGAGGTATTTAACCTGGGCGACAGTCGACGTGGGATTATTACTCCTAATTGGTATAGTCTGTGCGAGACGTGTGTTCTTGGTATTCGGCTAGCGTGTGGCTAATTGTGGATTTTCCTTCTTCCTCCAGGAGAGTCGAGCGAAGAAGCGAGTTGGGGAGCACACACACTAACGGAGCTACAGCACGGGACGCACTGGGAGCAAGGGACGAGCACTATTGGCAAATTGCACTTTTGAGTGAATTGTTGGACTTACCTGTTGGCAGAGATGGGCAGTAACACGTTACAAGTAATGCGTTACTGTAATCTGATTACTTTTTTCAAGTAACGAGTAAAGTAAGGGATTACTATTGCAAAAACGGTAATTAGATTACCGTTACTTTCCCGTAGGAACGCTGCGTTACTGCGTTACTAAAACCGTGATTTTTGCGAGAATGTCTCATGACAGTGACGTAAGCGAGTGCGCCGTTAGTGACAACAGCTGTGTGCAGATCAACAATGGATCACATATCGATTGTGGGAGAGAGTATGAGCGTGCAGCGTTTAAAGCGTGGAAGTACTGACCTTACTTTGAGTTTGATTCCATAAAAAGTGACAAAAACATTAGCGTCCGTTGTGCGTGGGAAGAAAACTTTTTACAGCGAAAAAAACCCTAAACTTCCAAGCAAGCACCGAGTGCGCAACGACGTAATGGGAAACTCACAGAGAAACTCGCGGATTCTTCAACTGACCGCGGCACACCTGCACCAGGGTAAACCTCCGCCTACCCCAGTCCTGCTTTACAGGTGAAAATAGAGCAACAGGACCGCTGAGTCTTTGACTTTATTTATTTTCTGCTGTGTTTTACTTGCATCTATTTGAAAGAGTGAGTGTAAACACAAAAAATATTTTATTTTATGTGCTGGAATGTGCAGAAAATAGGTTTAAATGTTAAACTAATTTATTCAAGTCAGAGAATGTTGCATATAATTAAATTTTTGCTTGATGCATAAAGTTAAAAGATTAAAACTGATAAAACAAGTTAAAAAAAAGAGACTTTTCCATTTGATTACATTTTGTATGATGGATTATGCAGAAAAAGTAGAATTGGGCTGAAAGATCTATCTGTCACAGGTCTGGGTCCGTTGGACCCAGTATGTGGAGTTTCATGTTTTTGTTATTCCATGTTTGAGGTTATTATGTTTTGGTTTTGGTTTGCATCAGGGATTGTTTTCTTGTTCTCTTGTTGTGTTTATGATGATGGTTATGATGTTTATTATTTGAGGTTCATGTTTAAGGATTTGTTCTCGGTTGTATCTCACGTTTAGTTTAGTTCAGGTTCCATGTGTCATTCTGTCTGTCTCTCAGTGTCAGGTCTGCGTCTTGGTGTGGTGTTCTCATTTCCTGTTCTATTGTGAAGGTCTGGGTCTCATGTAAGTGTGTTCGGTTTTACCTTTGTCTCGTCTTGTTGATTATTCCCAGCTGTGTCCACCACCTGTGTGTAATTCCCCTGTGATTCTCTGTGTATTTAAGTCATGTCTTCCGTCATTGTAGTTGCTGGTCCGTCTGTGTATTCCACCCTGCCTCATCTGCGTGTTCTCCCTGCTGTCCGCCGTTAGTCTCTTCTGGTCGTTCTCGTTAAGGTTTGTGCTCTGTAGTTTAGTTGATCCCAGTATAGTTTAGTTCCAGCTCCATTTGCCGTTTGTATTTACTTTCATGTTCAATAAACCACCTTTACACCTTCACGACTGCCTGCACTTGGATCCTCCTTCATTTCCTCCACACGGCTCACCTCACTCGCCGTGACACTATCCTTTATCACCTATTCAGGTTGTAAATCGTGTTTTTAAAAAAGTAACTAAGTAATTAATTACTTTTGAAAATAAGTAATCAGTAAAGTAACGGGATTACTTTTTTGGGGAAGTAATCAGTAATTAGTTACTGATTACTTTTTTCAAGTAACTTGACCAACACTGCCTGTCGGTTTCACTGTAAATAAAGTGCACTGTGGCATCGCAGAGTCCTGCGTTTTGGGTCCTATTTTCGTCATCCCCACGGACTGCCACGCAGACCATGACATTACAAGATGAAATGGATGTGTCATCTCCCCTGAGTCTTTCTTGTTATCACACACACTTCAATAAGATGAGCACAAAAGAGTTTGGGATCCTATTTTTGTGACATGTTTTTGGGGGCTTGTTTTGGTGCACGGTGACATACGGCCCTCTGACTTGCACAGGAGGCAGGTGACACTGACGAAATGTATTAGTTCTTCACTACAGGCAAAATTAGTGGACAGAACTTATGAGAACTATATACTGACTGTACACAGGCATGGAAAACAGTAACACCGTAGCTTTAAGGGTGAGACGTGCTCAGGTGGTGTACATCAACTTACAGTAGTGTGAGTGCACTCTCTGTCCTGTTCTGTAGGTGTGGTCTGAGCAAAAATTGTACTGAGGTACAGTACAGTATACAACAACAACAACAAAAAACAACACATTTATCTGCTATTAATGGAAAAAATTCTGTCATGTTTACCATTTTAAAAGGTCTTCCTTTGTGTTCCCTCACAGCTATATAGTCCTCCCACCAAGTGATGCTGCAGGCCCCCCACCACCTCCTGCCTGCCAGAGTAGGAAGTGCTAATGTCAGAAATGATTAGGACAGCGGGAGTCGTTACAGTGACTCTCCTGCCAGGGCTGTTGAAGATAACAGAGGTCTCAGGAGAGTCAGCAGCACAGACAGCTACCCTCTCTAGTGTCTCCTTTTAACCTCTCCATTTAATGTACACCCTTAAAAGCCTCTTCAGCACTCACTCAAACTGCTTTTGTTTATAGATTTTCTTCATTTTATGAATGGCACTATAGAGCTCTGCAGTGGGCTCGTAGAAACAGCATTTCTCAAAGCGACAGGCTGCAAAGAATTTTGTATGTATTACATAATATTTGCCATTATCTGCTGTACATTGCACACCTATCCCAGCTGTGATTAGACGAGAGCAGAGCACACCCTGTCACAGTCTGTCACAGCATGTTGGGAAATAAGCTATTATTATTATTATTATTATTATTATTATTATTATTATTATTATTATTGTTGTTGTTGTTGTTGTTGTTGTAGTAGTAGTAGTACAGTAATTGCAAGAGCTTTAACAAGTGAAGTAGACACGACAGTCATCTCTTGACATGTTCCCTTGTGGACATGTTGAGGTGTGGTTATTTCCACACATAGGGCAATGCTCTCAATTGATTACCTAAGTTTGCCCATATGTGATTTTAAGGCTGTAAAAAGCAACAAAAATCAATCATGGTCAAGGATTTTCAGCAACGCTGACCTTAGCTAAGAAAGGCAGATTTGTTAGTTTTTGTTGGTTTCTGTTAAGGTTACTAAAATGTGTAAGAAAAGACCAGTGCAGCTTCTAACAACTGAGCACAATCAATAGAAAGCAAAGATTATCTTTGCACTAAGTGACACAGTGTCAGTTACAATAACAGGTGACTCGATGGCTGAAGGTCACAGGTTTTATTCTTCTAACAAGACTCCTCAGTCTCAGTCCTGACTAACAGAAAGAGTGTAATATATATTAATGCAGTAATGAATATAAAATTAAATATAAAATTTTAATGATAATGAATATTTTAAATAACTAACCTTTGTGATAAGCCACTTCACTTTTTGAGGGTCTGTTTGGGCAAAGGTGACCCCCACCCCCATCATTTTAAAAAAAAAATGGCTGGAACATCATATGTGATTCTAAAAAGAACCACATGAAGGTTTCATCATTACATCTTCCCTGTGTAACATTATTAAAACATCTATGTACTCAGAGGATAACACTGAAAACCAATGCTGAGGAGCTGATTCTTGCCCCTGAGGCAGCACTACATCTGAAGTGGGACACCCAGAAACATGGTTTCTAGCATCAAGTAAGAATACATTTTTTAAAAAACAACATAATTCTTTCAATTTCAACATTATTTTCAGCAAGTTTTTGTATTTTTATATACATCTTACACTAGTTTAGCATTTTTGAACATGCTTAGTGTTTTCATTCTTTATAAAAACCATGTTTGTTTATAAAGTTTTTGTGAGACAGACCAAAGAATGTTATATTGAAGTTTCTTATGAGGATGAGAATTTAAAACTGTTTCTAAAATTATAAAATTGGTTTGTTTATTTGCTTTGTATAAAAGTTTAATATTTTTATTTTTTTACACAGCTCTCTGCCCTGGTGGTAATGTCTGTATCAAAAGCCAGATTTGCAGCAATTTAAGCATAAACATGAAGTTCTACAAACCCAAATGACAAGAAACAGAGGAGGAAAGAAAACATGCTTTTATTGTGGAAAGAGTGATGGTCCTGCACTCCAAAACACACGTGAGCACTCAGAGATTATTAATACACCCAGTTCTCATGGAAAATCAAATGAATAAGAACACTTAGTAAGCCCTTACCTCTCCAGCAGACCCTTGGGCTAAAAGCTCAGGTTGATTAAAAGCTAATAAGTGATCATTTCATTATTCATCCATTAAAGGCAGATAAAAAAAATTGTTTTTTACTTATGTCAATTACAACATTGTAAGGTTTACAGTGATTGCTTTGCTCCTAAGAAAAAATGCCAAGTGAAGCTGGTAACATATTTCAGTAGTGATATATCTCAGGTTTTTCTTGGATATGTAGTAGCCAAACTAAGAGCATTCTAACAACATTTCCTGGTGTAGTGACACATTCCAGTTAAAGCAGTATTGCGTGTAATTATTACCAAAAGTGTACATAAAATATTTCTGCCTGTTCAGACTTCACACAGAAGTTATGCATTCAGTAGTGCTGGTCAGACAGACTCCACAGTCACATCTTAAGGCCACAGGGTAGGTGTATGTTGGATCTACATTGGGCTGACAGTTTGGTAGTTTCACAGTCTCCAGCCGAGTCTCATTGTAAGTACAAACCCGCTGATAGGACTCAATGAAGGGAGGCTCCAGGATTGGCTTCTGAAAAAAACAAAAAGAAATTTATTTTGTTTTAAATTTATTTATCACTTTGTTGTAATACTGTCAGGGTTCACTGTATGGCAGGCAGGGTTGGAGCCAAACGCTAAAAAAAAAAAAAAGCAGGTTTATTGGTGAGAACTTTCAAAATAAAACAGGAATTAACAAACACTCAGACGAGGACCGAGACGTGAACATGACACACTGACAGAATCTATATACAGGCAGACACACACTGTGCACACTGTGATTATGGTATTTAACCGCTTGTAAAGTGTCCTTGTGTGTCTTGAAAGGTATGTATAAAAGTCTATTATCATTATCATATGCATACTATATATATATACACACACACAAATACTGGTATATTGCAGCACCCATGTATTTATGTAGGCTTTTCTGTTCTCATTCTCAACTGGATAACAAATAATGTGTTTCCAACTTTCGTGGTTGTTACGCTCCCTCTTCCTTCCTTGTGACTAACATATCTGAGTGTTTTGTATGCTAATTAGTGCATGCAAGCCCATGTTCCCGATTAGTGGCTGCATATGTTCCACATCCTGCCTTTCATCCTCATTGCTGGTTCTTGGTCCTGCATTCCACCATGACTGATTGGACCAGTGGCCCAATCCTGTCCTTCAATTAACATGCAGACTTAATCAGTGCACCTGTTTTTAAAGGGAAGCCAAACTATCACTGAGTGCTGCTGTGATTTACTGATGTGTCTCATTCTGGTGAAGGTTATGTGTGGCTTTGTTCTTTAAGTTACACTTACTGCAAAAACAAAGTCTTTGTGCGCCTCATACAAATGCAGTCTAGTTCTTTTTGCTCCATGCCTGTGTTGTTGTTGTATTTTAAGACGTTGACAAAATCCAGTTATGGCCTACTTTATCATTTCATATTAATGATAATTCTTTCAGCTTGCCAAAGAAAGCTGCTCCAGTTAGCTTTTATATTCCAAGCTGTCTTTGATGGGACATTTGTGACACATCATCACATTACATTAAACACCTTCAGTGTTCCTCAAATACTTTATAAAATGACAAAAGTTTCTCTTGATTCTATTTTCCAAAGGATGCTCAAATTAATGCAAATCTTTTGCAGCTGTTTACAGTTCCGTGGCCTGCACGTCACAGATTTAACCCCTGACCTCCTGGTGTCTGTCCTCAGACTCTCCCTAAAGCAATACATCAGCTCCCTCCGCTGTGCCCTGACCTCCCTGTGGGGGAGAACAGAGAAAAAGATGAGGCTCTTCCCTGAGGCGATCCAAAGAGTAGAACAACACAAAGCTCCGCTACGCTGCAGTAATAAAGCAGAGAGAATCATGAGCTTCCTAATGCCTCCCGTCACTGAATGCAATGTTCCAGATGAAACTTGAGATTTCACAGCGTCTTTTTTTCATAATAGTATATGGTGACTTGTGAAATCCAATTGTGTCTCTCATGCTCTTGAGGCATTGTGGAGGAAACCTCTGCTGTCACTTCAATCTCTGGATTCCACGCTGCTTCCCATTCCTGCAGAATGTTAACTCAATTTTAGCACTCCAAAAGTCTTCTGTCTTTATTCATTCTTATGCAAGTGTTTCACTTCAGACAGCCACTCATTACTATGTGACAATAATTAGATCTTGGTAGGGTATTGCAAACACTGCATGTATTTTTTCCCTTGGACATCTAACTGTAGCAGCTCAATCCCTGCTTGCACTTGCAGCTGACCTTGGGAGAAAGCGAAAACAAATTTTCTCCAGGGCGGGATCACCCATCTCTCCATCTCTGTATCTACAGTATTCACTTCATCTGTCTCTGCCTCTCTCTGTGTTTAACTGTCTACTAAACCATGTTGTTCATCTTTTTTTATCTATGCTGATAATTTAATTTTGAGTAAAGTTGTGAGTTATATCACCTCGTACTATAATCATATTCTTTCAGTCCCCCTTATCCTCCCTGTGTGTCTGTGTCTGGTACAGTGGCCCTTGTCCTCACCTCCCAGGTCTCACAGCGCCCCCAGCAGGCATCAGTGGTGATGTGCAGACTCCCACAGCCGGGCTTCCTGGCCAGGAAGGTGAACTCCCGGACTGCGCAGCCAATGAAACGCCGCAGGTTGATGGTTGACACACAGCTGATGTTGTCGGACTGTAGAGAGATCCCGAGCAAAAAGCAACACAGAACCACAGCAGGCTTCCTGAGGAAGAGAAGGA
Organism: Haplochromis burtoni; assembly: GCF_018398535.1. NCBI lineage: Eukaryota > Metazoa > Chordata > Actinopteri > Cichliformes > Cichlidae > Haplochromis > Haplochromis burtoni. Next base: position 261,367 of record NW_024582777.1, read on the forward strand.
TTTGTGGACGTAAAGAAGGAGGAGTGATTTAAAGAAGGCTTTAAATAGGATTTGTGAGGACATACTTGATGCAAGCGAGGAGGCTGACTCCCTAAATGCATGAACACATTTCTTTAGAGTGAGAGCATTCTTGCCTCTGCATATCGATGTGAATCTGTCCCACTGCACTTTTTTTTTGGTGTCAGTTATTTGTAAGCTTGTAATAAAATCAATTAAAATGGAATCATAGGTGTTTACTGTAAATCTGTAATCTTAAGATTACAGATGACCACCTTGTCCAATGTTGCTTTTACATGGCCTTAAATGTATTTCCTACCTTGATAATATTCAGAATAATCATTCCATTCCTCTGTGCCTCAACCAGGACACGTTCAGGAGACTCAAAGAGCAAATAAAAGCAGGAAAAGAGCGCTACATCGTGTCTCGGCTGACATTCCACCTCAAAAATGTAATAAAACCCTGAACTTTCCAGTCAAGTCATTTTCTTTAGCACTTGACTTTAAATGAGTTTATTCTCAGTGTGCTTTAGCTGAGATGATACCTCTTTAGTTATCACTTTGTAGTATTGGGTTTTTTTATGCAAATGTTTTAGGAATGAAGCCCATAAGAGCTGTATTGTAGAGTGTCAGGCAACGGTCAGGTCTCTGTTTTTTATTAAATCCCCTGCATTCCTCTATAATAGAAGTATGGTCCAGTACTGGACAGGAAATTATTGGAGTTTTAATCCTTAAAAATATAATTTTTCAGTTTTAATAATTTTGTAATTCCTCTCATTTGATACATTGTCTGCCAAAAGCACACAACATGTTAAAAACTACAGAGTTAGACAAATTAAGTTATTTGTAGAAACATTTATTGTTTTCTGGACTTGTCACCAATAAACTGTTAAACTGCAAATCTGTAAATCTCTGACATTCCTGGTTATCGCTCAGGACTAAAAAAAAGTCCTGCTATTTTGACTGAACACAGTTAGGAGCTACAATCCTCGAAGTTAAACCTCAGAAAATAATCCTGCATGCACTCACCACTGTGGCTGTCTCCTTTGAAGGGTCATCTCAGCTGTAAATCGCAGTTGCAGTCTGGTTTCAAGCAGACGTTGAAGCATCTGTTTTAGTTTTTTGCTGTTTAATGAGCAGCTACTCTCACTTTTTAATACTCGGATGTGAAATGATTTTTTGGCTGGACTGAATGAATAACATGAACCACAGTACTTGTCACTGATGGTTCCTTTGACCTGAACCATCTGCTAATGGATCTGGCAGTACAAGCCGAGGCTTTATATCGGCCCCTCGTCCTGCCAACCAGCAGCTGAAAACCTCACCTCGGTCTGCCTCTTCTCCTCCTGACTCTGTAAATCCCCCAAAGGCCCTTCTACCTGTCACTGCCCATCGAATTCAGCCACCAGCTTGTTCCCACTCCATTAGCTTGATTAGGGAGGCGTCTGCCCTTTTGTTCATAGTCGTTCACACGGAAAAGGGGGAACAAAACTCAAATGCAGTTCCTACCTGTGTCTACACTTACTCATTCAGGCTCAATTAGCTGGCTCCAGGTACAGACCCTGCTCCTGTTCTCACATGCCGACTGCAATTATTTCACCCATAAGCTCCTCCACAGCTGTCCTCCGCCTTACCCTGCTACTGTCTCATTCTCATTTTTTTTGTGTCATGTGTTTTGTTTTGGGGGTGGTTGTCCATTTTTGTTGCTAGTGACACTCATCACACCACTCTAGAGAGCAACCTGGCCAAGTCTACAGTTTCTACCACACGGTTCACTCAATTATGACGGAAAGGATACGTCAGCCCTCCCAGGAGTCAGTGACAGGAGGAGGAGAAGAAAGATGTGGAGACATGTAGAAGGGGATGAATTGCTTCATCAAGAAATTACCACCGTCAGGTACCCCTACGAGCGGCATGTGAAGCCAGTGGCGCAGAACTGTGCTCAAGTAGTTCAGGAAATGAATCTGTAGAAGTCGACTTGAAAGTTAAGGCCAAGCAATTAAAGTTAGATTAGCGAGAATATTGTGGAAGATGAGTCAGGGACAGGTTCACAGACTCTCTGTTCTCCTTGCTGTCATGAAGAATTAGCCTTACTGAACAATGTGCAGGATGTAGAATAACAGGATGCATGTAATTGGATAACTTTGGTGGAGGTTAATTGTGATTCAGTATAAAGGGAGTAAAGCCTAGATTTCCAAAATCCAGCTTTTATGTAATTATTATATACTGAAAGTTTCCAGCTTCATTTTCTTGTCATTTAATTACAAGGATGCTCATCTTCTTTATTAATCAGTCCTGACTAAAATAACTAGGAAATAAGCAGAAACCAAATCAAATTCAAAGGCTAGTGTCTTATATAAGGGTGAGTGCAGAGAGACTGAAGCCAGCATGCATGTGAGTGTTTCTGCAAGTGAGAAAGGAAGCTTCTGTAAGTGCAAACATGTAAAAACCCAATGAGATATTATTACAGCCAGTAGTTCAGCCCACGTATGTTGTTCTGCACCTTTTGATAGTGTCACAGCTATTATTATTATTATCATCAAGTCAAGTCAAGTCAAGTCAACTTTATTGTCAATTCTGCCACATGTACAGGACATACAGAGAATAGAAACTACGTTACTCTCAATCCCTAGATAAAAAAAGCAAATGAACATTTAAATAGCATTATGGTAGCATTATTAGGATTTCTTGCCAATGTTTGAATTCAACAGTGTTTAATTGGGAAATTTACATGAAAATAAAAATATAATTGCTTTTTGTAAAAATGAGCAGAATAAAGATAAATGAGTAATCCTAAATAAAAAGTAAAATGCTAGGTCTGGCATATCACTCAGCTTTGCTCTTGCTTGTGATATCCAATAATTGTGTAAGTTTCTAAAAGAAAGATAATATCTTTATTAACATTTTCTGTCCAGTTTACTCAGGAGATTCCTCAAGATAACAAAAGTCCTATCTCCAGGAATGACCTAAAGGTAATAAGTGGCAGTAGTGCTAAATATCTAAAGCAACAAACAGATCAAGAGACTATCATGGGCAGTTATTTAAGTATGTTGTTTATTTCCATGGATTGTTTGGTTATGTAGGTAAACTGAAGGGTAATAAAAGCAGCCCATCCATGTCCTTAATGCTTTCCCAGTAATCAATACTCAAATCCATGCAATCAATGTAAACATCTAAATTGATGAATCTGTTGGAGATTTTTTGAAATGCATTGCCACATGTTACTAGATTGTTTTTTAAATGCTGACTCTTGTACATTAAGACTTTACTTAAAAGTATGAAATCGTGTGGGTTTGGCTGTAGACGTCAGAAGCCCTGACAGGAATAAGATGATGTTGTGCTGACCTCTGGTGCTCACATATAATATTAATATTTTTCAATGATTTGAATGCAAATCATTCACTGAGTTATGCCATTTTACAGTGATATACAATTCTTTGGCAGATGAATCCTTTGAAATTATTTTCTCATTGTATGATTAGCTGAAACTACATGAAAATATTGTATCCATAAAAACTATGACTTGATTGGGGAAAGATGTTGGTATTGCAGTACATCTGTTAAAATATCCAGTTCAATCTTTTGCAAATGTCAGATGAGTGGACCTTAGCTGTATTTCTAGACCTGTGAGCCAGTCTCACTAACACTAACACTCTAAAACATTTAACTCATATCTGATGATTAAAATAAATCATAATGTGTTTAAATTGGACTCATGAATTACAGAATTTGTACTCAAAAGCAGGGCATGGAAAAAGGTTAGAGTTAAACTCAGAATGCATCTTTCATAAGGTTGTTGAAGCAGTGCACAAAACAAAAGACTAATTCAGTCCAGCAAACACATGAGAACAGATTAACAGCCACTGAGACAAAGGACTGAGAGGAAGACAGCTCTATATATACACAGAAGGGCAATAACAGGAAGTGGGCACAGCTGGGGAAAACAAGAAGCAAGTGCAGACAATCAAGACAATGAGACAGGAGTGGAAGTAAAACTAAACACAAGACAGTTAAGACAAGTAACTGCCAAAATAAAACAGGGTGTGAGAAACGCAGATACATTAATAAACCTAGGGGAGGATTAGACAGGAAACACAGAGGAAACAAATTGAGCAATAAAACTAAGAAAAGACTCGAAAATACTCAAAACATAAAGATCAGTAAACAAAACTGTAATACCAAACGAAGAACTTAACTTCTAAGGTGTGTATACTTACCATAAAAAAGCACTGCATGAGGAAAATCACATTTTATCAGCTAGCAGATCACAAAGAGATCACGCAATATCACCATATCCCAGTACATCAGTGGAAAATGTGGTGTTTCTTACTCACTGCGCTGAATGTGAATACGTGAACAGCCAAATGTTCCTTTAAATAAAAAGAATGTTTCATTTTCATGTGTATTTCCATAAATTTTATTAAATAATTACTGGATCTGTGATGTATAATAAAAACTTATCATATCATTACCATACCATTAGTCTCCTATAGTGCTATATAGCTCGTATTTTGCTAGGTTTATGTAACTTTTAGCTCAAATATGTTCCTTCTTTTGTTTACACTGTATGGTCATGCATGGCTACACCTCAGAAAGGATCTGTCAGTTCTGCATGCGCATGAGCATATATGTACATGTTGAAGCCGGACCTTTAACCCAGGTGACAGCCATCAGAGCCAAACTGGAGGGAGGTGGGTGAGCTGAACCCTGGCTGGTTTCTATTTTTAGTGCCCCACAGAGTTTCCTACTTGGCCCCGGCATGGCTCTGACTTCTCGGGTGACAGTCCAGTGGAGCGCTGCAAACTTCCAGATCTGTCAAACAGTGCTTCAGGTTTCATTTCCACATACTACAACAGAACCAGATCTGCTCTCCCACATTGCAGTTCAATAGTCCCTGGACCTCCATCTTTACCCCAAAACACAACTTTTTACTGTATGTAAGTACAACCAACTTTTGACATTTTTTCTGTAAATCTCTATGAAATGTCGAAGAACCAGCAGTACGTGCAGCTGTAAAGAATGTGTTGACTACTGACTGCAGTTTAGGTGGTGAAGTTTACAAAATGCGGCTGTAATTGACCCTGAGTTTAATTAGTAATGGTATTGCTGTCACCCGATGCAATTCCTAAGTGTGTGTGAGGAGAGTGTCTTCTCATTATATTCTTCCTAAACCTGCAGACCCATGGCTTCTTATCTGCCTTATTAAAAAGTCCTCTAGTCTTCCTCAAGGACTCATTATATGTCTCAACTGATCTGATCTCAGTTCAGCTGTACACACATGTTCCTTGCTGCTATTTTTGGGATCCAACAGCTTCATAACAGTGACACTATCTCACATTCCTGCAGTGAGAGCCAGCTCACTTAGTAGCACTTATAGACAACAGTGATAGGACAAGTTAATGTACAGTGGTTGGGATTTCTTTTCTTACATTTGCATATATACATCTATATATCTTATTTATATAGATGTATATATATAAGCAGTTCTGAACTGTAGCCTGTCTAGCAACAATTCAATGCATCAGTTTAGTAAGAATAACGAATTCCTGTTGCTAACTAAAGTTATTCTATGTTTAAGTGACTGATGTAAAGTGAATATGTATCAGCCCAGGACTGTTATGAGTTGCAGTTTATACATCATTTAAAGGCCTTATCACCCAGTTAGCAGATGTGACTTTTCTCAGTAGTTTGACTTGAAGGATTCTTTCAGACACAGTGTCTCTCTCAGTCATCACTTTAACTGAGCCACCTCTTCTTTGTACCTCATGTTTATCTGTCTATGTGTGAAAAATTGCCTGTTACCAAAGATCACTATAAGATTTGTATTTATACCAAGTATCACGCTATAAATTTGGACTGTTTGTTCTGTATTTAAGATATAAATCCAGAGATATTGCTTTTGGTTAGGATGCTTTTACAACAACGTCGTCATATAAATTCACATTTCCTTTCTGCTAAAACATGTGAGCAGCTCTAACTCAGCCCACTTGTAGGTGGTAGGATAACTGAAGTTGAGCTGAGAATCATTTTGTTAAGCACCCTGGATTAAAAATCCCTACAGTGGTATGTAGGGTAGTATAACATTTAGTTTTGTTTCTATAAAAAATCTGCAACCCTATTTCCTTCACTTCAACTTGAGCTATTTAGAAGAATAATTATGTGATACCATTTTTCTGCCCTAGCAGAACATTAATAAATAACAGCAGTTTTATGTTTTCCCTGTTAGCTTGTTAGAGTTCAGTGTCTTTGTTTTCCATTTCTTAGTGGAGTCATAGATAATGATACTCGATAGAAATCTTCTATCTAAGAGAAACTACCTTACTAACCTCATTCAATCAAGACCTCCGTGTTGTATGAACCTTGTGATACTGTGCATGCGTGTCAAAATATATTGCACTGTAGGTCCGCCTTCAAGATATTTGCCCCATATTGTCATCAGTGGTGTGTTCTTAGTCGAATGAAAGCATAGATTACCTCTCCCCTTTTCTAACATCTGATCACCCAGGGTGTGTCTGTGAAAGCTCTGTGTGGCAGGTTCGGCAACACTGTCGCTGTTGATTTGTTCCTTGGGCTCTCACAAAGAGCACAAAGACCTGCTGGAAAGCATTTAAAGAAATGCAGTGAGAGTAGGGTGTTGTTTCAGAGACAGTCATGGCATTTATACTGAGATAAAAGCTAGTGGCAGGGAGAGTTCCCTTTAGAGTCAAATCTCTAGTGAGGGAATGTGGAAGATGTTGTTTTCCCAGGTGTTTGTTTACAATTACTGTACAAACTGGATATCACTGATTTGTCTGTGGTTCATGTCAGTTTAGTTCCGTTCCAGCTTGTTGTGGTTAGTCAGAGCAGTACTGTCAGACTGACACAGAAGTAGGATCCTGGAGCCAGAGGAAGGTATTAGCCTTGCACACAGAAATGATTTTGTTTTGGTATCTTCATAGATTTTAATTTTCTTTCATTTAATTTATGCTAACTGAAGTCAGGTTTAACAGCTTCTTGTTTCTTGAATGGTAATTTTGTTTAGTCTTAACCAGTCCTTAGCTCATGGTTCAACTCTCACATCCAAGATATTTTCAGTTGGCATAAAGCTGTGGGAGCTGAAGGCTAACATTTTCTAGCATATATTGTCAATGACTAATCCATTATCCCTCAGCTTTAAAAATTAATATGAATACCTTGTAAATATATGGGGAATGTGTGCAGGGGTGACATGAAATCTGAACAAATTGGTACAGATTTTTTGAAAGATTTTGGTAAATATGGTCAATTTTTTTACTGTTTGAAAGTCTGGACACAGCGTGAAAACAGAGCAGAAGAAAGGCTTTCAGTGTAACACAGGCTTGTACAAACTCCAGTGACAAAATGATTCAGTTTCAGGTTTAGGTTATTTAATGTGTTACTTTCATCTGCACCACAGTCAAGAAAACTTTTTGTTGCATTTTTTGTGCTTCCTCTGAGGTTGAAGACAGCCTGTTTTCTCAGTCCTGAATAGGGCACAGTTATCTGTAAGACAAAGTGCTCATTTTGCTCATTCATCAAATGACGGATATTTTGCACGCTTTATCCTGTACTAAAACTATGTGTGGGATTTTTTTTTTTTTAATTTACTGATCAATACATGTTGGATTCTCTAGCACAACATATACACTTACTACTGATACTTACTGCTTGTGTTTTTCTTGGGTAAAGCTTTTATTTAAGGTTGCACTTGTAAGTCTGACACAAATAAACTGGACTGTTAAATCACTTTTGTTGTGGTGCTCTGGGGAGACTTAATACCTCTCTACTACTTCATGCCCTTCAGCTTTCTCACAGACGGCCACTTTAACTAATTATGCGATTATTAATCTGGATAAATACATGCAACAAGCATGTAACGCCAGTGCTTTGGCTTTGTGATGTGACCCCTCCCTGTGCTTTTTCCACAGCACCGTGTAATGTGTTTTGCTGCCCTTTGTCTCATTGCTACAATTAGAGCTGAGCAGTGGGACTTGTGACTCTCTGATAATGTGCCTTTGCCCGCTATAGGCTTACCTCTTTACTCAGTAATGACAGCAAGTAAAATTCACTTTGTGATGCAACTTTAATGGATGGTGTGATTTGATTGCTTAACTATGAGTCATGCATGAGTGTAGCACTCTATTGTTGTTGCCCTGAAATCTCAATAGACATGTAAACAACTTCATGCATTTTGTATTTATTAGATCCAGACAGTGAAAAACACACAGCAGTAAAAGCTGTATTCCTTTATTTTAAATTATGCCTGTGTAAGAAACCCCTGACATTTTCCCATTAGTTACTATCTCTTGTAATCTCTTGCAGTAAATATTTGTATATATTTTATATACCGCTCTCTCGGTCTCTCGCCTCCCTTGATCTATCGTTTTGCAGCTGACACGAAGCCTTGGGATAGCTCAAATGCTGTGCTATAGCAGTCCACATATGCACACATACTTGGCAGGGTAGCATTATCAGAGCATGGTTCTGTGGGGTCACATTAACAATGGATGTTAGTGGTTCAGTGTGTTTTTAGAAACCGCATGTGCTGCTTGCTTCTTATTGCTTGTGCAGCTGCGAGTAACCTTGGGCAAATATTTGTTTAATGCTAGTTTGTCAAATGATTTAATTTGATGTTATTATTAGTTATGGTGCTTTAAATAGTTTGCTGGAATTTTGCACTTGTCAGAATGTCAAGTAACCAGTAAGGAGTCATCTCATGCACTGACATCACAACAGCTTGTCAAGAGTATAAAAATACTTTTCCTGCTTTTTTGTTTTTATTAACTTTATCTGCACCGATATTCTCCAGTTACTAAGGATTTACTGGATTCAGCTTTAAATTAAATTCCTCAATACCCATACCTACTGCCAACACACTTTATAGCACTGGTAGTGTCATATTTGCAAATAGCCCTTTTAATAGAGTTTGTCAGAGCTAATGTGTTCCTGTGTACAACCAGAGTCTTTATTGACTTGATTAGGTTTTTTTTAGGAATTAACCATAAGTTTGACTTCTTCTGGCTTGTTAAGGATTCATATTTGTTTGGCCATTAACGATTCTGGGAGGAAAACATGCCACATAGGAAGCAGCATACAAGAAATATTCCAAGTGGCTCCAATGTTTCACGTTGCCAGTTTGAGTGAAATCACATTCTTCTGGCAACACATGCAGGTCACAGTACGTGAGCTGCTTGTATTTGATCTGATCTGGCTCTGACACATCTGACATTTGCTCTGACATATTGGTGAGTGTTGGCACTATTTCACACTGTTGTATTTTAGTCTCGCTCACCTGTCCGCTCTCCTGGACCATCACGTCAGTCGTGTTTATCTGCAGAGAAAAACAATCAAATCAAAGGGCTTTTTTATTTTTCACTGCTTGATTTGTTTAGGCAGGCTACTCTGTAAAGATGTCTAAATGTCATACATTTCTCTCAGTCCGCTTGTTCATATCCTAGAGGGGGAATGAACAAGGCAGAACACGGCCCAGCACTTCACGCTGCACTCAGTTTATACTGACAGTGTTTCATTGCACTTTAAAAGATGATAAACTCCTCTTTGACTGTATTTCAGACATGCTCACTGCCAGTCTGTTTGTCATAAAGCAAATGTTTTGTGGACATACACAGCAGCAGACAGGAACAATATAATTCTTTTCACACAAACCTCCTGGCTGCACCATTATCATTATTTGTGTTGATGCAATGGCTATAATACTGGAAATAGTAATAATTATTATAATAACCAATCTTAAATATAATTGTACCACTAATTCATGTTTATTGGATACATGTATCCACATCCCAAAATATTAAAGGTCTGCTGTGTCTGAATGGGTTTGGGTGCATGCTCGTACACCAGTTACAGCACATTAATAATTAGCCTCAAGCAACAAGCAGCACACACGCTTTTGCTGAAACAGAAGCGCTTGAATGCACAGATGTTTGCGGGCCTGTTTATCCGAACATGACTGGAAATGATTGAGAACATCATTAAACCTCTCTATGGTGTACCCTGCCTCTTGCTGTATGGCAGGGGGGTTAGCCTCCAGCCCATCTGCGATTATGTGCTGTATTAGCGATTGGATGGATGGAAGTTGAGTATCCACAGTAATCCAACAGATGTCCTGGGGTCTCATTTATAAAAGACTGCATTGTGAAACTCCACATGTTGTTCTCTGTCGAAATCATCCCTTTACTTTGAGAATTCTGCAGATTACTCAGGAGAGGTGGAGAGTCTTTCATGGTAGCTGATCAGTGGTCCTTTCTGTCATGTCCTATGGCAGCGGTGTTGCAATCACTATGTAGCAGTACACGCAAGTGACAGAGTATTGGTATATTTGCAGCAATCAGACTGATTGAGACACAATTTATAACAACACACAGTTGTTTCTTCCAACTTGGTCCATCCATCCACTCGTCCAGTTCAGGGTTGTGGGAGGGCTAAAGTCAGATGGACAGGGCGTACCCAGGTCAGACACTCATTCATATACATATTCAACAAATAGTCAATTTAGAATCACCAGTTAACCTAACCACACTAACAGCATGTCTTTGGACTGTGGGAGGAAGCCAGAGAGAACCCACACAGAAACAGGGAGAATAAGCAAATGCCACACTCCACTGGATTTGAACCCAGGACCTTCTTGCTGTGAGGCAACGGTGCTCTTTTACTTTTTAATGATTATTTGATCAGCCTTGCTTGTGTATTATAAATGACTCAATGGATTTACACCTAACTGAAAGGGACGAATCGTCCGACCTGCCCCATTCTGTTATCATTAACTGTTTCAACAAAAAGTGGCAACTGATACATAAGACTTAATTTTTTTTATTGTTTATAAAGATTTTGGTCACATGTATATTAGATATAGAAACTTTTGGCTATAAAGGTAAGGTACAAGCTTCCTCAGACTGGCACCAGCTGGAAAAAGTGTGATCTTTTAGTCTTAGATCTTTATAGTTCAGTCTTTAGTTCTTTTAGGCACTAATATTGATGCTTTTCTTTTTCCTCTGTATTTTTTAGAGCAGTGCCATGCTGCCGGGAGTCTGTGGATGAGAATATGTCGTCAGACTTCTACTCCAGAGATGCTTTGTTGGAGCAGGAGACCATCCCCCTGGATATTGACAATGTTCACATGCTGCTGCAGGGTCAGTCTCATTTCCAGTACAGATTACAGTGTAATGTTTCTGACTGAACAATGAAATATTTTCTACAAGAACAAGAGTAAAGCGTTTTTCAAAAAAATCCTAGCTTTAGGCTGTTGGAACTACTGTGGTGCTTCTTACCTAAAATGAGTAAGTGCTCATTGTTTCTGGTCTGAGGTCATGCAAGAGTAAAAAGAAAAAAAACTCCTGATTTCAGTCACTGTGGCAACATAATAACTGTTTGGCCTCAGTCTCACTCAAGGGAGCAGTTTGATGACCTTGTCACAGTCAGTCCACTGTGGGCAACATCTTGTTTCACTTTTACCACTCTTTTTGAGGTCATGCTTGGTTTAATCTACGGAAAGTGATCCGCTGTTCACTTTGAGACATGAGTCATGTTGCAAAGAGTCTTCTGAAGGGAAAGAGCAGGAGGGTGGTGCAGGCATGCAATAAACACCGCGCGCACATCAACTCACTGTATCTCGGGGCATTCATGAACGTCTTAAGCAAAGTATTGCACTGAGACTGTCGTTACAAGTTGGTTTTCAATTGGTGAGCCACTTCATTTTAAAGTTTTTCATCTCTGGTTTATGATTTTAAAAAATGTAACAATGAGTCATCTGCTTGTGACGTAAGTTGTAGAATAAAAAAGAACAAAACACGAAAAAAGTTATTATATACATTTACCAATTTATGGTAGGAGGATGGGCCGAAGAACAAGTGAAGTGGCTGAGCTGGGAAATGTCTTATTTACAAATAAGGCACATAAAAATGTGTACTTCAAGCTTAGGTAGATGTTTTCTTTGTGTGATCAAAGCCTTATTTGCCCAACTGCATTCTGTGATATCTTAACAAATATTATAGAAGCTACCATAGCTGACCATTGTCTGACCTTTGCCAGTTTAAAAAACAAAAGTCCAGAGGTAAACTTGGCAAGTGACAGAGCATCATCAGTTTTAATGTGAATTTATCAATGCTGCTTGGACCTAACATCACGGGAACCATTAGCACCAGAGTTTGACTTCACCGGACTGTAAACCAATCAATTTAGGTTGCACTTAGTGTCCATTACCTTTGAATAACACAAACCTATTACCATGTGAAAACATTTTACAACATGAAATGAAAAACAGATAATTTCATGTACATGTTTCAGATTTAAAAATCAGATAAAAAAAAATTCCAAGAACAGACTACCATTTTAGCTCGGTGGCTGGAGAGGAGTGCCCCAGGTTCAAGTCCAGCCTGTAGCTCTTTATTCCGTGTCTTTTCTCTCTGAGGTTGAGGTGGTTTGGGCATCTGAATAGGATGACTCTGGCGTATCTCCTAGAGGAGGTCTTTTGGAAATGTCCAAGGCAGGGAAACCCTGGAAGAGAGGAGCTGGAGGAGATGGGTGGGGAGAGGGATGCCTGCTTAGACTGACCCAGAATTATTAAGCATCCAAAGGTTTATCAAACATCACTTGCTGAGGAAGTCCTTATCTCCCATTCCATTGTCCTTGTCATGGCCCTGTGCATTGGACAGTCCCTGTTGTTTTGCCCTGTTTGTCTCCCTGTGTTGTCTTGCAGGTTTCTGGTAGACGGGGTTTATCAATGCAACAGCAACCTCCTGGTCAGTCTCGTTTAAGAATTTAAGAACAGGCTGTTTTAGCTCTGACCCCAGTGGCGTCTGTCTGATTAATGTGTCAGGTCCCTCAAACCAGGAAACTTGGGGTTTTATCCAGGATTTGAACCCAGGACCTCTTCCATCTCCTCTTCCATTTTCAATAATGCAGTTGTAACTAATTAGAATTTTCACCACATATATATGTAGCTATGCTTTATTTTCTACCTGACAGGTGCCAAAAATGCAGTTTGTGTATTTGGTGATATGTGAGCCGTTTGGGGATATTCCATTTACTGAAGAACCAAGACTTACTGACATTTGGTTGAGTGCGTGAGCATGAAAAAAGGATGTGTGTTGCGTTATGAGCATGCTGGCACGAATACAAGGTTACATATTGTGATTTTTTTGAGAGAGTATCTCCATGACATCAGCTGGAAGCAATGCTAGACTGCAGCACAAAAATTAATAGCCCACTTTAACCACACATCTGTCAAGACTTGCAAAACCATATTTGTTCTGTATAGTAATACATATCTAAAAAGACACTTGTTGTTCATATTTTTCCATAACTTTTCTTAATCTTTCTGTCCTTATTTCACCTTTTTTAATAGCCTCTCTCAGTCCTGATCCACCACTCTCCTTATTCTCTTTCTTGCAGCTTATATTTTTTAAAATGAGTGACTCTCAGATCTTTTTTCTCTACATCTTCCTTGACTCTTGATCTTTGGACTTTTCAACATGCTCATATGTGGTTCTTTCTCTGTACCTACCTCAGTTCTTTTGCCTCCCCTAACTTCTTGGGTCCAATCTGACTTCATTCCTCACAGAGCTATTTTTAGCTCATTTGCTCCCCACATTTAGAACACTGTGTTTTTTTAAGCCTTGTAAATGTTTTTCCAGTTATGTAGTTTTCCGGTTGTTCCCCCTTTTCCGGAGGGATTGTTTTAGGCCCACGGCCCCCTTGCCAGGCCTTTTTTTAAATAAGAGTGTGAAAGTCTTTTTTTTTTGTATATTTGAAGGTGTAATGATAAAAGAATGTCACTAAAAATAGCTCAAGCTATGTGTGATTGTTGGGTGTATTCAACACTTGTTAACTGAGTCTGGGAGGATATTTTCTCGCATAGGGTGCAGGGACTTGAGCACGATGTGTTTTGCATCGTGGATATACCCACTGGCTGTTTTAGGGAGAACATGTGATGCCACTTTAAATACCTTTTTAATAGGTTATCAGTACAACATTAATCATCTTTTTATGCATTGCCAAATAGAATAGGGTGCAGTTTTGGGTTTATTTTGACATGCACATTTACACTATTGCTAACACCATATTTATGTCAATGAGTGACTCTTTTTTCTTTCGTTTTTGCTTAGCTGCACTGTGTAACCTACTGGCTATGTTTCAGTTACCTAACTGGGGTTGGGGTTGCATTAACTTAGTCTTCCAAAATTCGTCTTCCATTTTGCTTGGTTTGCTTGAATTTGAGTCAGGTTTTCCAGCCTGTGCAGCATAAAGTACTTAGGATGCTGCAGGAGAACTAGCTTGTTCCAGGTCGTGTTTGGGCAGGAATGAAATCTCGGTGAGTCACATTTAAAAGAGGTGGAGCCCAGCTAAACTCACCTGCATCCCTGCAGGCAAGAATTGTAGACGGTTTAAACAAGAATTGTTTTCAATGGGATTTCATATCATATTTCATATAATCTCTTCTGCTGCAGCAATGGGTGTGTTGAATGTTGAATCGGTTTGGTAAAGCATGTAAGGGAAAAATGCATTTGATTTAAACAGATGTTTAACATCAGAGTTTACTAATACTACTAGTACCTGCTCAATCAGCATGACTTCTCACATTGTGGGTAAGTTGCTTGCATTTGTCTTTCTAGTAGTGAAGTTGATTGGTGTGGAATGAAAGTGACTGCAGAGTTTAGTGTGAAGACACTGTACTGTAGGCAGCGTTTGAATGTGGAACTCTTAAACCTAGTTTGACTGCTTATAGAAACTATACCAGGAGATTTACAGATATAGTCCCAGTATCTGCAGAATATAAGAAACCAGTCTTGAGTAGGAAGTAAATAGTAACTTACCTATACAGTATGCATATGTATGTATTCAAATTCATATATAGGCTTCGCTCTCTTCTCAGGACTGGGGCAAGTTTTAGATCTTATAAAACCTACAGTAGTCTAGTTTTAGAAGAGCTACTGCTGTAGAATGTAATTACGCATTAAACACAAAACCGAAGCTTGGCTGCTATTCAGAGGTTAAACCTTTATTTAATGTCTGAGCAACATTGTACTTGTAGTAGCTGAAACTACAACAAAGCCATGAAGGCAGATGGCTAATGTTAACATCTTGAAAAGGCAAAATACAAAAGAAAATGAAAAAGAAAAAGTTTGCTGAGGTGAAACCGAAATAATAAGCCAACCTGATGATTTTATGGTAGTTACTGCTAATTTTACTAGTTACTGTATATGTTAATTTTGGGGCGGTGATGTTCTGTTGGTAACATTTTCTATCAGTGCTTTGCATTTGTACAGTCGCTGGTTATGAAAGCTGTCCAGAAGGCCTAAAATTAGCATTTTAGGAAGCACACATCTGTGATAAACACATTTTCAAACGATAACTCTGACACTTTTGCTCCCTTTTTACATGTATTTAAAAAATTTGCCTTCCTGGTAAGGAAGGTTTGAAAGCCCATTTTAACTGCATAAAAAACATTATAAACTATAAAGCATTTTCCCCACCTGCACAGCAAAATCTCCAGTGTTAAATTAACACTTTTGACAGTGTTATATGTGTAAAAGTAACCTAGTCAGTTTTGAAGATTAACAATGGCTAACACTGAGCAGTGCTGATTTTCTAACACTGGAAAATAACTCAAAATGTTAGAAATATTCCAGTGTTAGAAAATCAGCACTGCTCAGTGTTAGTCTTTGTTAATCTTCAAAACTGACTAGGTTACTTTTACACATATAACACTGTCAAAAGTGTTAATTTAACACTCAACAGTGTTTTATTTAACACTCAGAGGTGTGGACCCATAATAGACACTCTCCAGTGTTAATTTAACACTGGAGATTTTGCTGTGTGTTATCTGGCAGCACAATTAATTCTTAACAAATTGCTCATAAAATCATGAAATATTAATAGGAAATCTTATTTAAAAAAACAAAACCTATTTACATAATGCTTATTGTACTCTCCTGATGGTCTTGGTGGGTGTGGCAGCTTATCAAGCGCCATTGTTAAACCCCAGTCAAGTCCCTTAATTCAAATCAGAGACTTGTTTCATAAACTGACAACTGACTGATTATCCAGTATCCCTTTAGAAATGTCTGAAAAACTGCAGAAATGCACCACATTGTGCATTATGCAGTAGTCCTTAAAAACACTATTTGCCACATGCAGAGCAGATAGAGGAGGCCCTGCTCTCAGTAGTCAAAATTGCATGTCAGTTGTCAGATTTATCACATCCCACAGACACATTAACTCTGGGGGAACAAGAAGCTTTCGATTGAGGAAAGCACATGATAGCAGGCTCTTACAGCAGGAGAAAGCCCCTCCTCTAGGAGCAGTAATCAAGTTTGTCAGCCAGTCAAATACAATATACAGTGCTGTGAAAAGGTATTCCCCCTATTGCAGGCATTTTTATGACTGCAATAGGTTGAGAACCAGGCAACGTAGCATGTTGAAACTGATACCATAGGTGCATCTACTAAAACTCTCAGACAAGTTTGAATCTCAGTCACCTTGACCTCAAGCTCAAAGGCAGAGGTCAAGTTTTCTTAAAATCTTGTAACTGCTAGCTGGGAAAGCTCAGCTAGCTAATTATCCACCAGGGAAATAAATACATCACTGTTGTCAGGTAAAACCCTTCATAAAGTTTCCGAAATGCTGTTTGTATGTGAAAATGTAAGACAAGGAACAATAGCAAGAAGACTGAATTAGGCAAATTTCAAAGTCTGAAGAGGTACAAAAACATCCATGTTAAACAGATAATGTGGTATGTTTTGGATCATGAGCTGTTCCTCTCATTTTCAATACTTTTGCCATCCTTCTGGTACAACTATGGTTTCATCTTTCACAGAACTGTGCCAAACCTTTTAAATGTTTTATGGCAAAGTCTAACGTGGCCTTCTTGGTCTTGACTGTATTCAGTGGTTTGCACCTTGCTCTAAATCCTCAACATTTCTCTTCATTAAGGTGTCCCTTGTAGACGTCCTCCTCTCATTTGGTTGTTCTTGATTAGATGTTGTGAAGCTGTTTAACCTTTAGTTGCCTTCTGTGGTCTTTTGGGCCTTTTGCTGTTGCTGAACTGGTCAGTGCATTGATTCTAGCTTTAAAATGTTTCTTTCTGCCATTGTTTGTATATATTTCATTTTCTATATGTATAGGCATATAGGAAATAAATTATATTATAAAAACAATGCTTTTGTTTTTATTGGCCACATTTTGGAAATAATACTGGTTAATGGGGATTCTAAATATCACATTGTAATTATGCATCCAAATATCATCTCACATTTGACCTCTGATCTCAATTCTATATTTCATATCTGCCTTTCTTTCAAGTTGACCCCTACAAACTGCACTACAAACTTCATAAAGTATGTTTAAAAAGAACAAAGAAAACAAAGGGAATTCATACAAAATATAATACTCTTGCGTTAAATGTAAATACTACTCAGTATTCTTAGATCACAGTATATGTGAGATTCTTGATTATGTTTTTAGGAATCCCCAAAAGTTTTTGCAACACTTTTTGTGATGAGTCATTTTCCGAGGTTCGTGGCTTGTTCAGGCAACACACAAACCAAATACTTGTGTTTATAATACTGCCAAAAGTGTTCCCATAGCAATCTGGGTGTACCCTAAAGAAATAAACAGCTTTTAGGATGCAGCAGTCTTATAGTTGCAAATGCTTGTTAATTTCGCAATAGGTGCACTTCTAGAATCTAGTGTTTAGATGAATTGCACACTGCTAATGTTTTTCATTCTGCTGAATAAAGCAGATTGTTTAAACCCCAAGGTTGGCTCAGATAGAACTGTTTAGGCTGCTATGCCCCCCTTTACGGTTATGTTGTTTCATGGGGGACCTTCAGTTGTGGTCAGATGTTTTCATACACTCATGATGGGCATGAATGTCATAAGTTTGATGCTTTGATTAATTTGATTTCTTTGAACTGCTGCTTTTCCATGGTTGAATGATTGTGCAGCATACATCTTTAATGACTGTAATGACAGCTTTAAATTTATTTTGTGTGTTTTTTGTTGAATCCACACAGGTTCACAGGAGTCTGTATACATACAGAGTCTGGAGTATACAAACAGCTCAAGTAATATTTGGTTAAATGTCTCCTAGCAAGCTACACCTTAACCAGATCCTCTTGCTAGCCATAAACAGGCTTCTGGCATAATTCAGGCTAGATATCTGTCCACTCTTCTTGGTAGAATTGGCAGGGTTAAATTAAATTGGTTGGTTTTCTGATATTGAACAGGTTTTCAAGCATAGTGCAGAAATGTTCAAGGTTGGGACCATTTCAAAAGTGTAATGTTAACCTGCTTTATCCATTCTAAAACCAGTTCTGATGTGTTTTTGCAATCAATGTCCTGCTGTCACTGCCCAGTTGTCTTCAAGTTTCAACTGTTTCGCTATTGATATGAGGTGAAACAAAAGACTTTGGATGTAGGCCTGTCATCATGCAATTGATTGTGTGCAATGTACCAAAACCAGTAGTGGCTGGTTCTGGTTTGTTCCGTTGGGCGGCTCTAAATTTCAGTCAAACTTGACGGTGTTGATTTTAAAACAAAGAGTTAAGCTCTTTGTAGTTGTTTAGAAATGGCACCATCATACTTCTGGAATAGTGGAAAGCCCCAACCTCAACTGTATTGAAAATTTATGCACTATGCTTAAAAGCCTGTTCCACATCAGGAACTCAACCATTTTAAATAACATGCCAGTTCTGCTAAGAATCAGTTATGTCAGAATCTTGTTGATGGTAGCCAAACATTTGCAGTCTAGGTGTAAATGTAACCAATTATTAGTGTGGTTATCTGAATATTTGTGACCCTGCATGGACCCTGTGGGGAAAATCCAAAACAAATTCAAGCTTGTGCACGCAATTCATGGTTTATAAAAGTCAATAAAGATGTATGACGTACAGTCATTCCACCATGGAAAAAGAACAATTCAAACAAAATCATTAAAAGCTCAAAGTTACCATGACATTCATGTCCATGATGAGGTGATGAAAACTTTTGACCACAACATGAACTATGTATGATGCGTTTGTGTAACACTGAATTACTTGTTACAAACTGGAGAAAAAGAGATACAGTTTGTTAATTAGTGAGACTTAGAGTGCTCTAAAGGATTATAGCTGAGAAGATACCATGTCCTTCAGTTCCAGTTGGATGCTAAGCATAGGCTTCTCATTGCACCTACTTATTTTCTATGCAGATTTGACTAATCTCCTTCAAGACAACAACTAACTGTCTGTCTATAAACCTGTGGTCATGGCTTGAAGAAACCTATAGTAAACAACACAATATAGATCCTGGAGTTTTCAAAAAACTTTCTTTTGAAAAGCCTTAAACTTTCTTTCTACCTGACCCTTGCTCTCTTAACCAAAGAGACCTATAATATTAGCAGTCCAAGGAACTGTGCCAACTCTCATTTTCTCTCAGTGTAAACAGTTCGTGTGGAGCATTATGGCTCCCTTTCCCAAGATTTGATGCTTTTGTGATTTGTTGTTTAAATGTCTAAGTTAATGCAGTGATTCTTCCTTTCCTACAGTGGAACAAGAACAGATTCAGAAGAGGACCTTCACCAACTGGGTCAATGCTCAGCTGGCAAAGGTGAGGCCTAAATGTGGGAACAGTATGTGTGAAGGATGAACTTACTTTCTACTGTGTGCTGGATACAAGCACACAATAGAAAGAAACCATGCATTAAACTGCTGCAGCGTGTTGAAGAATTTGTCTACTGTAACATGCAAACATAAAATGCTTTCCCAAAACTTTATACACAGTGAGTCCATTGGTCACTCTCACATAATTGGCTTTGTCAGACTAAAAGAAGAAGCAGAAAACATGAAAAGTCCTGAATATTGTTCTCACTAATGATTTTTAAAGATTATGATTCCTTTATATTAGTATTTGTGTTTTACGTAGTACCATGCAGCTAGTTTTAGTCATGTGCATTTCCTTTGAAAAGACATATTTTTCCATACTGCATGGATAATATATGAAGCGCACGTTCCTGACAGCAAAGTGACCTTGTCAGTACTGCACGCTTCCACTGTCATGGAAAGAAAAGCACAAGTAGCAGTAAAATGGCTCGCTTTCAGTAAACTTTCAACTTATTCATGACAAAGATCCACCATGGACAAAAGTTGTCTAAGTGTTGCTAAAATCAAATCATTATACTTCCACTGTAAGCATCTTCTGAAACTTTTCAAGGAGGCGAGATGTTATAGGAAAGCTGTCAAACACATGCATTGTGTAAAGGTTCTGTCCCCTGACATGACTCAGCAGAGACAGACTCTTTCTGCTTCATAGTGAAGGTCAGCTGTAAATATCACAGTGGAGGACAGTAGAGTGGTGGCTGCATACACAAATATAGCATTAAGGAGCAAGGTTCACAGCACACAGACAGACAGCAACAGACGGCCCACCAAACACACCCACCTAATCCACCCAACCAAAGGTCCGGCATGGTGGGAACTTTGCCAGTAAGCTAAATGGTGGAAATAGTTGTTAATCCTTTTGGGGCTGGTCACATTATACCTCACATTACAACCATGCACATGTGTATCACGTGTGAATAATATTTGGTGCAGAAACTTTTGTGTCCTCCTAGAAATTCAAAAGTGACCTTTTATGCCGGGATCGGAGTATATAATAGAAAGTCAGTTATTAGCAAGTCAATTATGACTTGATCTACATGACACAGGGCATTGGTTTGGGAATTATGTATGACATTCAATCAATCATCTGGTTTACTGTAGCTAGGAAAATACTGCAGCCTCTCAGGTAGTCAGTAATCCATGAAATCCTGGATGTTTTTATTGACATTGTTGTAAGTAAACACAGTTGTACAGTTTATTGTGTGCTGTTATATCACATTCATACTGAACACTGTCACACAATTTAGAACATAACATTATCTCACTTGCCTAAACGTGTTGCCAGTGTTCTCACAGAATGTGGATCTGCACATCTGGAACGTACTGACAGCGCTTGACTTATTTTTAATGTTAACGCCTTTAACACATAATACCCCATAATGACAAAGTCAAAACATTTGCTTAAAATTATTGCAATTAAAAAACAAACAAACAAACAAACAAAACAAGCAACTATAGCATGTACATAAGTATTCATAGCTTTGCCGTGACGCTCTAAATTGACCTTAGATGCATCCTGCTTCCACTGATTATCTGTCAGATGTTTCTACAACTTGATTGGAGTCCACGTGTGGTAAATGCAGTTGATGAAGTCAGTGGACATGATTTAGAATGCATGACAGTGCATGTCAAAATACAAACCAAGCCCTGAAGTTCAAGGAATTCTCTATAGTTCTCCCAGACAGGATTGTATTGAGCCACAGATCTGGGGAAGGGTACAGAAAAATTTCGGCAGCACTGAAGGTTCCAGTGAGCACAGTGGGCTCCAAGTTTGGAACCACCAAACCATGAGAAACTAAATTCTGTGGTCTAATGAAATAAAGAATGAGCTAACTGGCCTGAATGCCAAACGTCATGTCTGGAGGAAACCAGTCAGCGCTCATCACCTGACCAATACCATTCCTACAGTCAAACATGGTGGTGGACCCATCATACTGTTGGGATGTTGTTTGGAGCTGGAACTAGAAACCCAGTCAGGGTTGAGGGATAAATGAAGAAATGTGCAGAGACATCCTAGCTCATAACCTGCTCCAGAGAGCTCTGGACCTCAGACTGTGGCAAAAGTTCTTCCAACAGGACAGCGACCCTAAGCACATAAGCCAAGATGTCAAAGGAGTGGCTTTGGGAATCTCTGTGAATGACCTTGAGTGCCCCATCAAGAATCCAGATCTAACCCCTTCTTTGGTTTTTATTTGTAATACCTTTGCAAGAATTTAAAACAAACTCTCTTTGTCACTATGAAGTATTCTGTACAATTTCAAGGTGAAAAATGAATTTCTTACAGTTTGGAATAAGACTGGAACATGAAAAAATGTGGAATCCTGTGAATACTTGCCAGATCCACTGTACAGTGTTTGCTATTGTTGCGAGATCGATCAACTTTAGACCAGACAACAAACGACGGAGGCTCCGGAAAAGTGCAATCAAACGATGAGTTTTATTATCACAGGAGAACAACCAACCGTCAGCATACGGATTGTTTTGCTCTGACAAGAATACATTGGGTTCTGGTTTTATAGGATAAAATATCACACCTACGTCAATACAGTTCAAAAATACATGGTGACAGACGGGCAACAGTTCAACCCGTGCAGACAAGGGTACATCACGTACACTTCATACACCAACATATAACTTCTCCTTTCTACATTACTTGCCTTTTAAGGTAATAACTTCAGGTCTTAGCATCTCTGAGAGCTAAGAATGGACCCTCGTCATTAATCACTAAGTAGAGTACTTTGCAGCCAGTCTCAAACTGAAGCAGAAGACGCTTAGGCCTTCGCTCAGACCTGCTACTAGATTAATATGTGTATTGTAAGCGTGCATGCAATTAACCTGCTATGTTCTCATCTCCCCTCAGCATGTATCATCTGGACACTCTCACCAGTGAAGCTTAAAACCTTCTAAAATGGAACATCAACTCTTAACCAAGCACATTTATGCATTGTGTATAAAATGAACTCAACCTATAAAAATAGAAAGGTCAATGTGATGACAGACATATTCAATGCAATATAAACCCTGTAGGAAATATTACTGATAAATGATACTGTGAAACATGTTATTAATACATTCTTCATAAGGCAAATTATATGGTAGCAATAAAAGAATCTCTGAATCCCAACACTATTAATGCCATTCATTGTTTCTTTATTAAACCTGTTAAGTGTATCTGTAAGATTTTATCAATAATAATGCCCATGACTATGACTATGCAAATACAGTACACATCATTATCTAGAGAAACGTCCCCATGCTCAAAATGTCAGCTTCTAAGAAATCAACAAACAGCTGTCTTTTCTTTAAACTTTAACTAATTTGTTTGGCTTTAATGCCTCGAAAACTGCGTCATGCTATAAAGTTATATAGTCACGCAAAATTACAAAACTGGTCTCCACCAGTTACATGTGTTATCTGCACACGTCACTGCCCATTTTGTAAATTTTTGTCATCAACATTTTACATAATTTCTAAGAAGCATCATCCCTGAAATAATTTCCAAATTCCTGTGATTTCTGTGTTACCAACATATTTTCATACATAACGTTCTCTGAGTAAGAGGTGATTTGGAAGATACTTGGCTAGAAACTTGCTGTAAAATAACATAAACAAAATGTATATTTGTGACAGAGGAGGCCACCGTGCATGGTTGTAGATCTCTTCAATGATTTCCGTGATGGCTCCAAACTGCTGGACCTGCTGGAGGTGATGAGTGGCTTGCACATCGTAAGTCCAGTTTTACCTTAATGCTTAATGCTTTCCAACCAACAGCTAAGAACTTTTGTGATCTGAGTGATTCACCTTTTTGTGGTTTTCAGAGTCGGGAGAGAGGCAGGGGAATGTTTCAGCACAGGAGCAACATCGAGAAGGCTCTCTCCTTTCTTAAGAAGAAATCGGTAAACAATCTTTTAAAGGGGCTTAATATTACCACCAACTTTATTCGGAAAACTGTATTGTTGGTATTGAACAAAAATAAATTAAAGATTACACAAACACTTTTTTTCCCATCAGACTTTCATGTTTAGATTTTGATTCTAATATCTTTGAAAAACTCTAAACTGTTTTCCTTTTCCCCAGATAAAGCTAGTTAACATACACATTCCTGATATTATTGATGGAAAACCATCCATCATCCTGGGCCTTATATGGACTATCATTCTTCAGTATCATGTAAGATTGTTTTTCTTCCCCTTTTCTGTTGTTGTCCATTTTGTTGTGCATTGCTTATTACTTTGGTTTTGATGAGGTTTTTATTTCCTCATGCTAAATGCCAAATGTAAATCTATCGTGTAAAACTCAAACTGGCATTTGGTTATTTTAGATCGAAGAGCTGGCGAGCTCCCTCACCTTTGACTCCCGTCAGTCCTCTATGGAGTCTTTGGCCAGTCTTGACACGCGCTCCACCTTCTCAAGCCACTCGGCTAGCAGCAGTCCAGTTCCTCCCAGAGGCTCACCACTACATCATCGTTTTAGAGTCTCTGCCAAGAAAGCACTGTTGCTGTGGGTCCGGGAGCAGTGCCACAAGTAAGCACTTGATCAAGGGAATGGTAATATTTGGCAAACAGGCGTCTTAATGTATTTAGCAGCGTTTTTAGAATAGAATACCCCTTTATTGTCACCGTACATGTGTAGTGAAATTATGGGTTACACTGATGTAATTCAATTCGAATAAGTACATACAACGCTAAATCACAACAACAGTTGCCTCAAGGCGCTTTATATTGTGAGGTAGACCCTACAATAATAGACAGAGAGAAAAACCCAACAATCATATGACCCCCTATGAGCAAGCACTTTGGTGACAGTGGGAAGGAAAAACTCCCTTTTAACAGGAAGAAACCTCCAGCAGAACCAGGCTCAGGGAGGGGCGGGGCCATCTGCCACGACCGGTTGGGGTGAGAGAAGGAAGACAGGACAAAGACATGCTGTGGAATTGAGCCAGAGATTAATAAGAAGTATGATTCAGTGCAGAAAGGTCTACTAACACAATAGAGTCACATATATTGGTAGATCATAGCCCCTTGTCATCTGTGAGCCAAGTGTATGATGTGTGAGTGACGTATCCTGATTTGGGAATTATTACTCATTTCCAGGTCTGGGCTGAAGACCAAATCTAGATCAGGACTTTACTATGTGAAGAGTGGGACATTGATTCGTTGTTACATATCCAGTCTCTGTATTTATTTCTAAATGCTCAAAATATTACAGAATCCTGGTGCTTTTTCCTTGAAAGAGCAATGGCTATGTAACAGCATAAAGACTGCATGAAAAAACTGAACACATTTACTGTTTATGTATATTTTATACATTAAAGTCTTCCTTGACCCAGTACTGTGGGTTCCATACGCAAAGACTCAGACAGAAGGAGTCACATAGGACTGGATGAATAATAATATCAATGTAAATACATTTTCACACATTTTTATTGTAAATAGGTCGTAAATATGTATTTTTTTAAATGAAATAAATGTTTGTGAACACATTTCTTGTATAAAAATGTATTTTCTGATCTTTGGTTGCATTTTATCTTTTAATCTTACTGTTTCTTGTTTGACAAAGATTTAATCTTTTGTTACTTTGCTGAACTTGAACTGCTGAACTTGAACTCGTGCCAGTCTGTACTTTATGACATGGAAGTATTATGAAGTGCATTTATTACAATAGTAATAAAATAATTTCTTTCCTTCAGAGCTGGCTGCTCAGTAAACGTAAAAGACTTCAAGGTTAGCTGGAGGAGTGGAGTGGTTTTCCTGGCTATCCTGTATGCTCTGCGGCCTGACCTGGTGGACCTATCCAAGGCCAGAACGAGAAGCAACAAACAGAACCTGGAGGAAGCCTTCCGTATTGCAGAGAAAGAACTGAGGATCCCCCGACTGCTGGAGCCTGATGGTGAGGGGAAGAACTCGATTAGTTCAAAATGCACTTTATGACAACAGATACGAAATGGCAACAAGAGTGCTACTTATAGAACACACTTATACAAGCACATTCTCCTATGCATTCAATGCTTTGTTGTGTGTCTTTAAGCACTTTCTATCACTCATTACTTTTCTTAAAAGTAATAAAAATACGTTACTCCTCAGAGAAAGTAATTCGTTATGCTACTTTTAACTATTTTTTTACTTTACTTTTGCCTTAGTCAGTAAATTGACCTGAAATCTGCACATAATTACCAGCAAAAGGCATATAAACCTATAGGCTACCAACACAAATCCTAATGAAGACACACAAACGTTCTTTCTTTTAGTCTTTAAATATAAACAGAAAACTGACAACACAAAGCAAAGATGAATCCCAGTCCGAGGGAGACATTCTGCTGTAGAAACAGAGCTGCAGCCTGACTGCTGATCACTGTCTTTGTCAGCTGTTGAAATCCGGGGTCTGGCCTGTTGGCTGGGGTCAGCATGTGCTCAGCTTTAACATTATTCTGGGTTTTTGACAATGAAGTTATTATTGTAAGGTCTTTACCTTTCAATATAAAATGCCTTGAAATGACTGTTGTTGTGATTTGGCACTATATAAATAAAATGCTGGCTACGTATGATAGTCTTGTTCTGGCAAATCAGTTTGTAACTGATGAACCTTTTAACACAGGCGGTGACACAATTATAGCTATAATGTGATTACTGAATTCAGCACAGTTATGCCCTACGTTACAACATTACTGAAAAATGTAATGTGATTACATTAAGCCATTGCATTGGGACGCATTACACCCGACAGTTGTAATAAGTTGCTAAACCAAAAAAGTTTAATTGCATTTTTACGTATATATTACTTTTTTTTAAAAAAATAAAACTTAGAAAATCACAATAATTATAAAAAACATGTATTGTTATAAGTTTGTTAAAAACAACAACCCAGAACTCCAAGTATGGGAAAATATCCAGTATTGATTGCTCAATGATGGTTTTATCATCAGTAGTGACACACACTTTGGCAATGTGTTGCACAGGATTTCTTAATCAGTTTTATAGGAAAGCTATGCTTTTTCCCTTTGGGTCACTCAGTGGCTTATTTCTCTGCTCCTTTTCGCCTGCAACAAACACTCTTTTCATGATCAGATTTATTAAATATTTTTCTCACATAGATATCTAGCAGCAAAGAATGTGTTGCTGTTTACACGTTTGCAACTGCATGCAGAGTGTAGCCATACCCAGCTTGCCTAAAGGCAAGATGATCTGACGGTCTGCTGACTCACTTGCTGCTTGTTTGCTTCAGCCTTACATAAAACCCTCATTTGTTTCATCTGCTCTGCCTGTTACTTTAATAGCAGACTTTCATGTTTCTAAGACAGAAGAGTTACACCTCCATTCCTCAGCTTCCAGTATTAAACTCCACCTGCTTCAAGAACACACTCAGATGTTAGTCTAAACATGTCAAAGTAGTGTTGCAATGTGGAGCTGATCATGGAGCACTCTGATGTTGATGCAGATGTGGACGTTCGGGACCCCGATGAGAAGTCCATCATGACTTATGTGGCTCAGTTCCTTCAGTACTCCAGGGACCTGCCAGTGCCAGAAGAAGAAATGCAGGTCTGTATGAGTTTATTATATTCGACACAGGGCATCAGGTTACGCTGCAGAAACATTTGCAGAAAAGTTGTTAGTGTAGTCCTTAAGTCTAAGAATCAGTTCAGGTAGAGTTTAGACTTCTCCTTTACTAATCTAGTCCTACTTTTGTGTGCCAAGTCAACATGTGGTAATGCTGATCTCAATCTAAACCAGTGGTGCAGAATACACTCTATATATATATATTTGAATTGCATTATAACTGCATTAGCTCAGCGCAAAACAAACCCAAACTACACCTATTTTTAAGTAAAGAATGCAAATAAGTAAAAGTTTACATGTAGTGTTTATTTCAACAAAATTGGGTATTTTTAATCCCAGATATCTAAACCTAGATCTAAGTCTAAATCAGGCGTGTGTGCTCTTTTTCTTTGGCAGCTGTTCAAAATAATCGGTGCAGATAAAGTTTTTCCTTATTTGTGGACATAATTACAGACATGTTCAAACAGTAATCTGGTCATCAGTGGCTGGTTCCCCTTGTTCAGCTTGTGTGTTTTCCATTCAAACAATTAATGTATTGTTCTGAATGGCACACTATCATGTGCTCATCTATGATACCACTCTGCCACCTTATGCCCTGCAAACGCTGCTACAGAATGTAACTCTTATATATCTGTTCATGTTTCATTCCATGCTTTATTGTAAATCAGCCAGAACACACGTGGTTAATGCAGTTATAACTGTTAAGAATAAATAAGACTTTCTGTTCTTCTTACACTGAAATCAAATATCGTGTGTGCATTCAGTTGAGGTCAGCTAAATGTATTTGATGTGTTTGAGAAGACCACTTCTCTCTTGTCTTTTCCCTTCTCTCCTCTTATTTCCTCTCCTTTCCCCTTTCCCTTTTCCTCCTTAGACACAATATTTGACCCCTTCTAAAAGTCCTTCTCCTATCAACCTGCCTATCTACTACACCCCTGCTATTTCTGCTTCACCTCTCCGCCAGGTACACCCAATCATCACAACCAATCATCACAGCACAATGTCAATCAGCTGCACAATCCCTTTGTAGTACCCGCAAGTAACGATGGATTTTATTGCTGATGTTTATATCTAGTAACGACACGTCAGGGGAGTTGTTTATTCTGAGGATGCTTAACACACTGCAGTTTAAAACGAAGCTGCTCCGAGCCAAAGTTACCTTCGAATCACATGGTGGTTAAAGGCAGGACTGATCATGCAACACTGAACGAGTTTGCCCTGTTCTCTGGGAAAGGATCCAAAGCCACAGCAAGGGTGTTTTTCTCTTGCCTCCCATGAGAAGAATAAAGCGCTCATGGGGTGGTGCAGCAGTACTGGAATCGCCTCATGATAGATCAGATAAAAATACCTGTCAGCTTTGGTTTCTGACAGGATATCACCACGTTAAAGTATAGCTGCTGTAGACATTTGACATCTTAAGATATTTTCTATTTTTAACTATTGTGTTTTGCTTTTTGATTCTGCTGTGGGAGTGGGAGATTGTAGGAATATGAGTGAGTTAATTTGTTGGAATTTCACAAAGAAAGCTGAAAATGCATTAACAATACTAAAATTTAAGAGTATATAAGTGAAACAAATCAAATTTAGCAGTACTACGCTATGTTCCTTAGACAGTACATACCACAGGATCTGCATGACAGGATGGTGATCTGCTTTTACAGGAGAAGAGGTGAACAGTAAAGGTGGCAGCCTCCTTCAAAGTGACATGTTGCTATATTCTTATGAATTTTCAAAGAACAACCAAGGAGCCAAAACAAACTTATGTATGTGCGCTGCTTAAAATCAACTTAGTTAGCGCTATCATTCAGCTTTCTGCAACGTGTCTGGTGATTGGTGTTGCTTTTTACTTTACATTACACTCACATTATGCGTGCTTACATCACGTAAAACTTAATT
The DNA here is from genome assembly GCF_018398535.1 of Haplochromis burtoni. NCBI lineage: Eukaryota > Metazoa > Chordata > Actinopteri > Cichliformes > Cichlidae > Haplochromis > Haplochromis burtoni. Next base: position 290,464 of record NW_024582777.1, read on the forward strand.
CTGGAATCATTTGATCATCTTCACCCACTCAATTTTTATTGTGTCTTTCCAGGTGACACCTGACCGTAAGGCACAGGAAATGACATGCTGGCTGGTTCAGGCCTATGATGAGCTGCTGGAGGGATGGGACTCCACAGAAGGAGAAAGCTACTCAGAAAGATATAATGTATGTTTCTAGCAAGAGCTCATCAGGATGTGTTGCATTTTTAAGTATCAGTGCACAAATTAGGTAAATGTCTGTGAGTACAGAGGCCCCGGTATTATTTTAACAGGCCTATGATGTAATTACAGGCACAATAAGCACTGTCTGTATAACACAGATCTTAGTTAAAACACAGGCTAGTGTTCACATTTTTCAACAATCATTTTCAAATTTTGTGTGATTGTAGATGCCAATAACAGCTCGAGCTGATTTTCTTTTGGTGAAAATCGGGTCAGGGTCCTGATCATTCCTAAGCATTTGACTTTAACCTTCATTGTTAGTGCCCAAGAGCATAGTTGAGATTCAACTTCACTTTCAAGAAACCATATTGATCTAATATATCAGATGGAAAGAGTTATACAACACACTTTTTATTTTTTCATTACAATGCCCTACACTGTCACAGTAGCACCGTAATAGGCTGACATCATCATATTGTAATAAAATTATGAAACGTCTAAATTTTGGCACAGCGTTTAACGTTATAAACTGACTTCACGTTATAAATTTGTCACTAAAAAAGTATTTTCCTTCCCTCAGGTATTTCAGACCTTTCTGGTGTCCTTTAATGAGCAACGACGGCCCATCATGCCTTTGTTGACGGCCATGAGACGAACCCCAAAACTGAGCGATGAGCAACGGACTCTTAGAGAGGCGTGGGATGCTCTCACAGAAAAGGTTAGTTTTTGTTATTTTTTAATCAGACTAGAGAACCTTATAAATGTATAAATATGATCTATAGTCATAATACTGTACTGTACTAATATGACACTACAGCACCATAGCAACACAGACTCTTAAACACCCTAACCTGTTACATTACGGCTGATGTGTTATATTTGTCTGTAAATGCTTGTATATTTGTACATATTTGTGTATTTGTTCACTGCAATTTGAAGACATTTACTTTACTTGTGACTTCCTTTTCTCTGTGTGTTCATCTAGCTCCGTGAGTACAAAGTTGCTTTAGATATGAGTCTTCCAGCCCCCTTGGACACAGTAGCCTGCTGGCTTTTGAGAACAGAGGAGGCTTTGGCTGAGGAAGATGGCAACCCTCAAGACCACGGCCGTGCTGCTGATGAAGCGAGGGAGAAACACGAACTGCTCAAAGTAATCATTTCCAACTTTAAGATGTACTGGGAAACAATGTTGCTGATCTTAGCAAAAACTGGTTTCTCCGGCTCTTTGTAGACAGTGAAATGTAAATGTTTGCAAGCATATAAATATATATGTGCATGCTGTCTCTGCTCGTTGTTGCTGTAGGCTTGCCTGGAGGAGATGCCACAGCACGTGAAGACCTTCCAGTCCTTCCAGAACATAGATGAGTACGGAAACATGATGATTCCTACTGACAAAATGGATGAGCTCAAGAGGAGGTGAGGGTACTTTCTCCAGTGGCCTGTGTAATGAATGCATGCACAAACTGGATATACTTTTGAAGAGTATATGAATGAATTTCTTAGTTTAAGCTGAAAGTCATAGAAGGACATGTGCTGTCCTGACCTGGGACTGGATGTAATCAAGATCACTGCTTAAACTGAGAAAAGCATCTTATAAAGTGATAATTTACTTTCTGAAGTTGATGTGGTTTTATTTTTTAGTTTCTATTTAACGTTCTGTTGGCATCTTCATCAGATTTACCAGCGTCAGAGTGACTGCCAAGTATCATGGGATCAAGCTAGAGTACAGAGAGCATCGCCACACTGTTTTGGATCTGTTGGGGCAGATCAGGACCAAGCTTCGTGTCTGGAAGAGACCTTATATCTCCTCAGAGGCAGTCAGGGTGTTGCTGCAAGAGTGGCATGTGAGTAATCTTTGTTTAGTCTTTGTATTTTCAAAACACAATTTAATACTTGGGGGTGTGTCGATGCTTCTTAACATCTTTTTGTTCTTTCTTTGTATATATATGTATATGTTTATCTGAGCAGTACAGTAATTTCTGTTGTTGGAGTTACTAATCTTTCTTGGGGTATAATTATAAATTTGGACAATATCTATATATCTATGTAAGGCCACATAATAGAAATTCTAACCAGGATGCAGCTAAGACAAACAGATTCTGCACATAGTATCTTAATATACAAGACACACTATATATAAGACGGACAAAGCTTCCAGGTGTGAAGCCAGTGAGGAAGTGCCTTAAATATGCATTTTATCTAAAGGCAATGGAGGTTCATAGGAAAATGGCCCTTGATATCTATGCTCTACAACCTCGGTAAATACTTCAGTTGTGATCTCAAGTGGTAGTATGAAGTCATAATGAATACTATAATCATAAATTAGGGTAGGGTGTGTTTTATTGCAGGCGATGTGATTCGCAAATCACTACTGAACATGGGACGTGCCCATCGGTGTCTCAAATTTGGTTTTGACATGTCAAGAAAGCATCAGTGAAAATTCTCATCTCAAGGCCTGACACTGGAACTTTGGAAACCAATGGATGTGTCATGTTGGGTGTGTCCATCTTGTATATACAGTCTGTGATATACAGTGAAGATGTCTAAAATGGGCTATTGTAAATAGTTTTTTTTTATCAGGGTTTTCCCTCTGGTTCTAGTGGTGAATTTTATTCAGAGTTTTTCCTCTAACTTCTTCACTAGTTTATCCAAAAATGTTCCTTCTACTGTGTAAAGGGCATGGATGTTAGTGTTGACTGACAGTATTAATTTGTATTCATTTTTTTAAACTCAGGAACTCGTATACACACAAGAGCTGCCTTCCATGTTGGAAACAGCTATTCGTAAGCTGAAGCAGATTTCCGAGAAATATTCAAGCAAATCTGCCCTTGGTAAGTACTGTGATACTCTGTAACAGATATTTTGTATTTCTTCATTTATATTAATGTTTTTGATTCCCCATTAGAGTAAAAGTGTATTATTTTATTTCATATTATTTCTTTGCTCCATAGCTTCAGATTATCAGCATGTCAGTCAGCAGGTGAAGCAGCTGGAGGAGGACACTGCTGTTGTTTTAGAGGACGTGACCACAGTGAAAAGCACAATGGGACGGGTTCTGTCTGCCTGGGACTCGTACAGCGACTCCCTTAGTTCCCTGCAGGCTTGGCTTGAACAGTGCTCTGCAACACACAGCCACAGACCTGAGGTATGATTAACTCATTAAAGTATTATAACTGTATTGCTCTATGATAATAAATATGCCATAAACAAGCTAGTATAACTTGCTTTGTAATAGGGGATCAGTCTGTTATGACTTGGAATAACAAGTCAAGTAAAAAGTCTGCAATAATAACATCTAAATAAAATAATGTCTACATTATCCTTATAGATGATATATTTTAGTATTTGCCATTTTATTTACAAAAATTTCTATTAAGCTGACCTCCGCATCCATGGCTGAGTGGGGATCTCATCAGGCCCACCTGAATGAAGTGGGGAACTTCCTGATTGAGTCAACAGATCCTCAGACCAGCAGGAGCCTGGCAGAGGAGCTTCGAAAAGTCAACATGCAGTGGGCTGAGTTTGTCAAGAAAAACACTTTGGTGAGTCAAAGATCAAGGAAAACCCGATTTGTGTGCTTAGATTCTAAAACACCTTTATGACAAAGAATTTGGAAATGTTTGAACACTCAATCACACAAGATATTTTTTTGTTAGAGAATTAATCAGAATATTTTCCTGACATGAATTTACTTAAAATTATTTTTTTTTGATGAAGTACCCACCATATGGCACTCTAAAATCAACTTTTTATCTGTGCTTTTATTTTTTACAGAGGGTGTTTTTATCTGAGGGTATAGCTTTGTTCTTCTAAAGCGTTGGCCTAGTTTCTTCTTTTTATTTGGCATTATGCGACTAGAGGCAGCAGTGATTGTGGCAGCCTAATGTCTCATGTGTTTGGAATTTAAATGTGATTGTTCTATTGAAACAATGATTCCTAGGGAGTGACTCAAAGTTTAAAAACAGTGCTCCACCTTTACCTATTGTATGTAAGTAGCTGGACTTATAGTCTTTGAGTACAGTGCAATGTCATTCTTATATCTGGAGTTGCACGTTGAACAAGTGTTGTCAATTTCATAAAGTTCTTGTTTACTGTATGTTAATCTACTGTGTAATTATGAAATTAACATAAGTGAAAAGAGATGGAAACTTTAAACTGTGTTGTGTCCACAGTAGATTAACATACAGTAAACAAGAACTTTATGAAATTCTGCTGCTAATGTTTACATCATTGAATTATTAATAAATTATCTTTGTTATTTAACATGTTTATTTGTGTTTTTTCCAGGAAAACATTGGTGAGCCAATTGAAGTTACCCATGTAAACCCAGAGGAAATCAGAGCTTTGATCAGAGAGGGCACACTGATTCTCAAAGAGCCTCTGGATGTTATGGCGGGTCCTTTACGCACCTACAGGAAAAGAATACAGGTAGGACCAACGGCATCACTAGCAAGTCATTGCACTTTTTCAGCTCTAATGATTATTTTTTATTTAAATGACCAAATTAAATCTTTCTAAATTATTGCTCAATTTCTGCTCTTCAGTTTATAATGAGGAAGATTAAAGACATGGATCTGGATGCTTTGGCTTCTGCCCCAGAATGCCCAGCAGATCAGTTACAGAAACTGAAGCTTGCAGTACCAGAAGTATGAACGATTTCTCTTCTTTTAAAAGAACTATTATGATTGTGGTCATGAAGATTAAAATGATTATATCTGTTCTTTTTTTTAAAAAAAAAATCAAAGTAAGTCTATCTGTCCTTTGCTATCTTTTCTTTAATTGTCACCAGGTTATGCAGACATTATCTGAGGCAGAAAAGGTTTGTGTAGAGCTGCAACACAGTGTGTCTGGGCTGGACAGTCGATTGGCTGAACTTCTACATTGGGAGACTGAAGCCAGGGAGCTCTACCACCTGCTGAGGGCCACCGATCGGCAACAAAAACAGGTCCAGACCTCACAAGCCAGGGTGAGATGAATCACTGCATAGCAGTGTTGGCTTTTAAATCCTTTCATAAAGAAACATTTATGATTATTTAAAACTAACATCTTTATTTTCCAGGTCACTATTTCCCGTGGTCTACAGCTCGAAGGTCAGGTAGTCACAGAGGAGCAAGACCTGCAGGTGATCGTATCAACAAATCAGAAGAGCTCTCCCATCCACTACCTCCATGCCTCTGCTATGCAGGATCGAGTGCGAGCTGCTGTTGCTCAGTCACAGGCCAGTTGGGTTTTTTTTGTGAAGTAACCTTGTTAGACATGTTCTGACCAGACAAAACAGTATAATTGAAAGTACTTTATTTCTAAGATGCATGATGTCACTTTTAGGAAGCAGTTGGTATGCTAAGCAGCCTGGGTGCCAGACGAGACAGAAGCAGAAGTCCTCCAGCAGGACCTCCTTCAAAAGTCTTTATTCAAGATAAAGCAGTGCTTCAACATTTGAAACAGTTAGACACCAAGCATACAAAAACCTTTGTGCCAAAGATAGTGGTACAAGATTACAAAGAAGAAAAGATGACTTCTCCTCCAATGCCATACACCTACGCAGAAGCTGTGAAGCAGACCAGAAGAAAGTCGCCACCAGAAAGTCAGTTTCAAGGCTGGCCAATGACCACTGCACAAAAGACAACAGAGACTCCAGATCAAGGGCCACAGCAAGACCTACTCCAAGAGGGACTTAGAAGACAGGTGGAAATTAAACTGGGACAGAAAGAACAGGAAGAAATAAAGGAGGAGTATCTTCTACAAGAAGTTCAGCAGCAGGAGTTGTTCCCAGTGCAACCACAACCAAGTCAGCCCAAGCAGGAGCAACAAAAGGTACAACAGCAACAAGTTCAACAGCATGTGGTAATTAATATACAAGCTGAACAACAAGTTAAACAAAGACCAGAATCCAAAGACCAGACTCCACTTCAGGAACCAGCTGTAAAGAAAAAGGTTCTAAGTTCCCAAGAGCTCCAAAGCAGAAAAGCTCAAGGCATGAAGAACCGGCCATGGCTTCAGAAACCAGCTTTTCCAGAACAGAAAACTCCAACTCAAGAGCAGGATTTGACTCAAGATCTAGTTCAAACTAGACAGACACAGGCAGTCGGATCAGTTCAGGTAATTTCCCAAAATGTAGCAACCACCAGGCTACAGTATGAGGCCCATGCAAAACTGACTAAGCAGCCACAACAACAACAAAAAGTGGAACAGAAGCAAACACAGCAAACTGAAAATCTAGAGCATCAGCAACAAGACAAACTGCTACATCAACAACAGCAAAAAGAGCAGCATCAGCAAAAACAACAGCAAAAACAACAACCACAAGAAACTGTAAGACAAGCACAACAAGAATCAAATACCAAAAATAAATCACATGCTGTAACTTTGAGTCAACCTCAATCACAAAGAAAGGCCCCAAATCAATCACAAACCAATACTATGGTTCAGTCCCACATTACTACAGATACACAGCAACCATGTGTTCCTCAGTCCCATGATTCTGTGAAGAAACAGTCATCAACCAAGCCACAGACCCAACAACAGCTCCAGCTACAGGATCAGGCTCTGGTTCAACCAGCTGGTCCTCAGCCATCTAAGCAGCCACAGGTACTACCCCATGACCAATCTGTAGCTCAAGTCCCAATATGGGCTCAGATCAGACAGCCTTCCAGTGTTCAGGCTCCACTGCAAGGCCCAATTCAGCTTCCTGTACCATCTCACATTCAGCTTCGTAGTCATCCACAATCATGGGCCCCTGTCCGGCCCCCTTCCCCCAAGCCACCAACCCAGGCTCAGCCTCCAATGCATACTCAGTCAACAAACGTGGACCAAACCCATGCAAAAGCAATGAATGATCCTGAAATTCACCCTCAGCCCAAGGTCCAACCTCAAACACACCCTCAACCTAAGACCCAAGTTCAAATCTATGCTGATCAGTCTGAGACCCATCCCCAGTCAATGCCCTACCCACAAGCCCATGCTCATGCCCATGTTCCAACTAATGTTCAGCCAATGGCCAGGCTAAGTCAGGCCCAACCATTGACTCAACATCCAACCCAAGCCCAATCTATACTCCACCTTCAGGGTCATTCTTTGACTGATCCTATGACTCAGTATCCAACACATGCACAGGCACTGGTCCAGCAACAAGGCCATATTTCACAGGGGCACTTTCAAGCTTATACTCAAGTCATATCCTCAGTCACCCAGTCTATCCAGCATCCACAGGCTACAGTGCAACCTCAGTTATACTCCCAGGGTTATGCCCAAGCTCAGTCCACATCTCAGCAGTGGACAGATAAACAAGAAACACAAAATCAAGCATTTCCCCAGCAGAGTCATCCTATCCCGCAACCATATCCCCAGCAAATGGGCCAAGCAACACATTCTCAGGCTTATCCTACAGTTCAGACTCTATCACAGTGGGCCCAGCAAACGCCTCAGATTGCCCACCATAGGGTTTCTCATATGGGGCCATCATATACTCAACCGCAAATGCATCCTCAAGCTCAACCCCAACCCTGGACTCAAACACAGCAGCAAATTGGGCCCCATAGTTCCATGCATCAACACACCCAGATGAGAGCTTCTAACTTAGTTCAGCCACAACAAGGCCAAGTTCAGCAACAGACTTGGGTTCAAGCACCACTGCAAGTGCCATCTCAGTCTTATCAGCAGCCTCAGTCTCAGCAGTATGTACAGGTCCAGCATCAACCCCAAGCTCAACATCACTCTCCATCTCAGATTCAAACACAGATATCTCTCCAGTCACAACCATCACATCAAGCCTATCCTCAGCTTCCTTCACAGCCCCAGCAACAAACTTTGCAGGCCCAGTCCCAAACACACGTCCAGGCACAGCCATTAGTTCAAGAAAAGCCCTTTGCCAGGACTCAGGGGACTCAATCTAATATTCAATCCCAGCAATCAACTTCTCAGCCCAAGCATCAGCCCCAACTTCAGCTACAACCAACGATTCAGTCACAAACTCAATTAAAAGGTAACTCACCTCTACAGCCCAGACCTCTACAGCCAAAACAGGATGTTGAAATGACACCTCAACTAATAGTTCAGTCACCAATTAAACACATACCTGGATCACTGCCACAGCCCAAACCCGAATCTCAATTGCCACCACAGGCTCAGTCACTAATTAAAGTTAATGTTGAATCACCCCCTCAACCCAAGGTGCAAGCCCAACCTCAATTACAACCTACAGTTCAATCACCAACTCAGCCCAAAGTTCAGTCACCAGTCCAACCCAAAGTCCAACCAGTGTTCCAACCCAAATCTCAGGCACAGTTATCCCCACAGCACCATCCTCAGTTTCCGGTGTCATTGCCTCCCACGGCCCAAACAGTGCCACAGTCCAAGACTCAATCTCCCACACAGGCAAGACCTCAGACTCAACCACTTGACCCACCAAAGACTGAAACCCAGTCTCCTTTGAAACAGAAAATTCAACACTCCCAGACTATTCTCGTCTCTGAGATCGATGTGTTGCTTCAAACCCAGGCTGAGTCACCAGATCTTAATATCAAACCTCCTGCTCTGGCTCAAGCACCTCCCCAGGCCTACACAGAGGCCTACACTAAGGCACAGGCTTTAGCTAGAAATGGCTTTGAGGAGGCCAAACACTGCCTGCAGGCGCACATCCTGGAAGCTATCAACATCTTCAAAGACAGGCGTGTATCAGCTGAGCAAGCTTCAGTAAAGGAGGTAAGTTTAACCATTGGCAATGACTTCTGCACATTTCATATTTAGTGAATATTCATGATTGATAAGTTTTATTTGACAATTTTTGCGAATTTACAAGTCTCTTTACCTACCCTACATTTATAGCCACATTGTTTGATGTCTTAAATAGAAAGTAGTTACTTTGCCTTAAAAAAACATCCAACAACATGAAATACAGTTTCTGTAGAGGAATCATAATGTAACTATTTTGTGTTTAAACACAGAAAACTCTGAGGACACTTGATCCAGAGTTGCTGGAGGAGTTCTTGCGAGCAGCTAATGGCATGGAGGCCTTTTGTACCCCCTCACAGCTCAGAGATATGGAGTTCTTCACCCAATCTGTCAGGACACAGTGGGAGGTGGGGATTTTGATTTGTATGAATAGTCAAATGTTCACTAGTTTTTTTAAAGACATCTCTCAGTTAATTGCATATGCATATTTAAACCACAAACTAAAACTGGCAATTATTTTATGCCTTTGAAGCCTGTTTTTAAAGGAATGTTAGCAAACTGACACAGATGTAAACAATTCAACATTATTAACCTTTTAGTCAATACTATATTCTATCATGTTTCCTTTTTCATATATGTATATATATATATATATATTCATTGTATATATTATCTCCCAGGCCCTCAGAGCTGAGATCTCAGGCTTTTTGGAACAATTACAGTTTGAAGTAACAAGGAAAGACTTTAATGCAGCAGTCCTTCGGTGTGAGATGCACTTAAGCACCAGCTTAGAAAACCAAGCTCAGGTAGCTAAATGACCAAAGCTGAACTCTTGGCAGGGGTGCTTCAAAGGATGGGTATTCAGCCAGTTTTCTCTGCTCTGCTTGTCTAACTTTGTCTTTTCCATCTTCTTTGTATGCCTTCAAGGAAGCTGTCAGTGGGAAGGGTAATAGCAATACTTTATTCCAGCTGGTTTCTAAGAGAGTGCTGTTTTAGCTAGTTTTGTTTGGGTATGTTTACAGTTTCAGACACTTTTTATTATCTTAAGCTGAAAACGACAAACAACACCATCATTATCAGGACCTTAAAACAATGAATTAAATGAAAATATGTGCTAATGAAGATGAAATCACATCTTCTCTGTAAGCTTAAAACAGCATTCTTTTATGAATTTGTGCAGCCCATCTGTTGCCGGCTGCCATCTGGGGTCTTGCTCAAGTGGTGCAATGTATCTGCCAAACCTTCTTTTATGATATTGGATGCTAATAAGCAGGTCACACATATAACTAATTTATAGTTGTATAAATATAATAAAAACACAAGAAAATAAATAAAAAGCTTAACAAAAAAAGAAGATTTGGCTCAATGGATCGCCTGAAGTCAAAGCAGCTCTGCAATGCCTTTGTGCTTACTGTTTTCACATTAAAATCATTCAACAGGCTTGCTTCTCAGCAGACTTTGCTGAAGCAGAACAGCACCTGCAGGCACTGAAAGAGTTGTGTGACACCCTAAGCCCGGAGGATGCTCACCGCTTGGCTCAGACGCAGCTGAGGGAGTGTGAAAAGAGGCTGGCTGCCATCCAGCATCAGTTCAGTGGAGATCAAGACACACCACTCCCTGAATCTAGGTGAGGCTTTCCATGGAGGTTTCAAAACAGCAAGGACTTGGCATGCAATCTTCAAAACAACCGTTTTTATTTCTTATTTAATTCTTAATACTGAGTAAAACGTTTGGTTGTGCATGATTTATGTTGCAGATATTGTATTAAGTTACATTTACATTTATTCAAAATATAGTAGAAAGTTTAAATCAATTTCAATTCTGTAGGATTCCTGTTGCCTTCACTGAGGATTCCAACACACAGAAGGAGCCTACCAAACCAAGTGACAAACCTCAGGCCTTAGCTGAGGTATGATTCACTATTATTAAAAATTCTTATTAAAAAGATTCTCTCTATAGATTTAAACAGTCACAGCTCCTTTAACACATTTTAAGCAAGAAGAAATACAGACCAGTCTTTGAATTTAAATCCTGAAGCCGATACTGGGCGTGTGCAGATGTGTCTGAAATAATCGTTAACATCCTGTTGCTTTTTTCCAGGTGACCCAGGTGACAGTGAAGACAGTTGCTGTGGAGAGAAGGGAGACTGAAAAGCAGATGTCTGTGGAGGAAGAAGTAACCAAAAAGGAAGCTTTAGAAAGGTGAAATTTATCTGTCTTGTGTTTTATAATCAAAGGCAACATACAAATCAAAAAAACATGTTGGATGGTTTTATATTTAATCCTTAAATTTAGTTATTTTTGGTTTAACTCTCCAGATATGAGAATGCTAAGAGGGCTCTGCAAGCCCAACTAGCTAAAAATGAACAGAGCATCAAGGACGTCCCCTCTGACTCAGTCTCTCTGAAAGGCCTGCATACACGGCTCCAGGAAATACAGGTACAATGATGTTATAAATACCACTCTATCAGAAACAAACTGGACTGAAATATAAATGACATGCTATAAGAACCTTTGAGCAAAATGACTCAATCCCCACAACCGGCCAGTAAACTTGAGTTAAATTCCTTTCTTCCTAGTTCTTGAGACAAGAGACTGAGTGTCTTTGGTCTGAGTATGCAAACCAGTGCTCTCAGTGTTCCCAGCTGAGTGGAAACACTTCTCTGGAGCAGGAGAAAGCAGAGCTGCAGGAGCAGTGGCGCACTCAGCAGTCCAACCTTCAGAGGAGAGGCAGCTCGCTGGGCTCTGCACTCAGGCAGATTGACTCCACTGAGAATCACATGGTGGACTTCACCGACCGCCTGGACCGTTATCTGAGACAGCCCAAAGACATCACTGGCTTCACACTGGCCAACACTAACATTCTGAAAGATATAAAGGTCTGCTGTTAGCCATACACAATTTTGTTTTGTTTAATTTTGTCAGTCTGACACACAAATATTGTCTAAGCACATGTGTTAGCACCTATATGAAGCCTGGATTCATATAGTCAAAGAAGTCTTTGCAGAGATCAGCACATTTTAAAATTTCACATGGCTGGAAAAAACATACTGGTCAATAACTGGATCATTGAAAACAAGCTGAATGCATCTTGTACACATAAACAAGCTACTGATTTAGCATAAATCGTACAATTTGGTGTTTAATATTTATTATGTGTTGGATTTCCTAGTCCCCTGTATCATCAACTCCTAAACACCACAGTACAGATAGATATTAGACATCAGTGATGCTGGCCTTTATAAGATAAATCCAATAAATGCAAATTCTTAGAGATATAAGAATGTTTTTAAAAAAAAAAAAAGAAAAAGAAAAAAAAGATGTAATGTAAGATCTCACTTCTATAGGCATCTCACCTCACACTACACCTTGTGTGTTTTTTGCTAAAGGAACTGGATGACAACATACAGAGTGAACTGGACCAGTTGTCCCGTCTGGACCCTGAATCCAGCGACTTGGATCCCAGAGAACGCTTCCCTCTGTCCCGTGAGTTTGAGGCTCACAAAACCAGCTTGGATCAACTCCGGCAGCAAGTCCGGAAGAGCGAAGCAGCTGCCCGTGCCCTCGACCGATTTCTTATGTCTCTGCGCACTGTGGATGAGGATATCTCAAGTATCCCAGGTCCACCCTGTAGTGACGCTGTGGTGCTGCAGGAATGCCGCTCCAAGTTGACTCTGATAAGGCAGAGCATAGACAGTTTGAAAGAGAAGGCACCTCAGCTGGATCTACTCTTGCAGGGAGCTCGGCTCACAGTCACAAGGGATGGTATCCCAGCCTCCTGCCTCGATATGGTGAATGTCCTGGTGAGAAGGCTGGACGAGAGTGACAGTGGGCTGGTCAGCCAGCAGAAGGTCCTTCAGAAGGAGACCCAAAGCAAAACCCTGGGCCTGAGGAAGAGGACGATGCTGGGGGAGATGAAGAAGCTGCAGGATACGATTGAAGCGCAAGGCCTCAAAGAGCCCACCATGCCTGCGTTGCAGCACAGGTTTGTCCCTTTAGTGCGATAGTGCTTCTGCTATCCTGAAGCAGTTTTGATATGTGAAAATGGGAAACTACATGTAGTCCCAGAATGTACCGTTTAGATTTTGCAATATATTTGCAAAATTAAAATCTGAATTTGTTGCACTTTCCAGGCTTCGTGCCCTCTTGGATTTAGAAGGCCAGCTGCAGGCTCAGAACTGTGAGCTTCAGAGCCTCCGTGAAGTCCAAGAGAAGCAGGGAGGAGGAGAAAATCTCCTTCAGGAGCTGGAAGCTCAGTGGAAGGAGACTCAGCGGGCTTTTTCTGACAGGTAACGTCGGCACAAGAACCTTAAATTAAGACTCTGTCTAGAAAGGTGCTATATAAATAAAATTTTATTTATTTATTTATTCTTTAAGCCATTAATGAGCAACACTGACTTATATGCTGTCCTCAACTGCTAGAAATGAATGCATTTAAGTTCAAGTAAACTTTTATTATGTTTCTCTATACACTGCAATCCGAATGCTCAAATCTTCCTTGGTATTTTCTCACTCTTGCAGAAGGAAGCAGTACAGCACACTGCTGGAGCTTCTGAAGAAGTTCCAGACCTGCCGGAGTCTCCTGAGCAGCACCATCCAGAAAGCAGAGCAGGCAATCAGCGATAAGGCATCCTACATGGGGAAAGACAACCTACAGAGGAGTATGGCAAAGGTAGGTGTATTTGCATTGTCTTTCAATATATTCTGACTCTTGTATTGGTTTCCTAAAACAGCTTAAGGGCATTTGTTACTGTATGCACTAAAAGGAATGAACCAGCAGATGGCAGACACTTTCTAAATATCAGATTGGTGTGCTCGGTGTGCACTTACAAGTGCTGTATGTTAACACGTGTACATATGTTCAGGTCTGTGATATTAAGGAGGAGCTGGCTGGTCTTGCGGGGCCGATGGAAGAGATGAGAAGTGTTTGCAAACAGCTGCAGACTGAACTGAAGAAGTTTCCAGACTGCAGTGAATCTCCATTTGAAGCAGAGGCTGACACGCTGATGGACAGCTGGCTGGACGTATGCATCTATGCACTGACACTTACAGATGTTGTTCTTGTAAACAAACAGAGGAGTTCTACTAAAACTGTACATTAAGCATGCTGGGAAGGAGACTGATCAGACTCACTGACACTGACATCTTAGTATCTGAGTTAAAAATTATACCTTCACAAGCTTGTTGGATTTTTTAACATCCTCAGTAAATGGCAGCATTTTCACTGGGTGTCAGTCTGACATTGATCCAGTGTTTCGTGTCTCCAGAACAGCTCTGTCTGTGACAAATATTAGAAGTACAACTCAAAGTTGAACAGAGAAACTAAAGTCGTAGTTGGAGTGTGGTTGGAATATTTCTATTTATATATTTCTATATTGCTCGCCTTAACTAAATTTTAGTGATCTTTTGGTGCCCCTGCAGGTGACAGAGAAGACAGATGCCTACATGGATAACCTACGAGTGGGCCTGGAGCTGTGGGAGAAGCAGCTGATGCTGGGCGGAGAGGTGGACAGCTGGGCCGGGGCCAAACTCGCCCTGTTTGCAGAGAGCCATGCTTTCTACAATGAGCAACAAGTACTCACCATGAAGGTACTGAAGTAAAACCTGATATTTTTAACTGTTCTTCAATCATTTTTCTAATTGATTTTAAGCATCTGTTAATTTGAAATAATTCCAGTTTCACTTTTTGTGATTTTTTTTTTTGTCTGTACATTTGTGTATTTTGTTGTGTTCAGGATGAAATCCAGGCCAATGAGGAGAACATCACTCATTTTCACAAGAAGTCTATTGAGATCCAGGAGATGCTGCAAAGTCAGGAAGCTCCACTGGAGCTACAGGTGAGATGAAACAGAGACTTTTACAACACCATTTCATTTTATGTAGTTATTCATGCGTAAACTTTTTTAAAGAATTATTATTTCCCCTGTACCGTGCTTCTCTTCTCATCATTTCTCTGTTCCGTGTAGGTAATGGAAACCCAGCTGAGAAAGAGACTGGAGCAGGTGAAGGAACTGTTTACCGACTGCACAGATGTCTTTGAGGAGCTAATCGCTGTGAAGAAGCATCTAGCCGAGAAGGTAGAGGATTGTCAGACAGCGGTAGAGAACATCCAGAGTCGTATCAACGAGACTAATGCTTCAGGTCCAAATGTGGAAGCTCAGATACAGGTATGCAGCTGTTGACAGAGATGGACAGCATGGTGCTCCTATACTAGTGAGTTCTCCTGAATGATCACCACTTATAATGTTTTGTGTCTCACGCTGCAGGATCTGTGCAACGACCTGGAGTCTCAGGAAGAGCAGGCTGAGGCCGTGTTGAAGGAGGTGGGATTGGTTTCCAGTGTGGCCAGCCCTCAGGTGCTTGAGGCACTCTCTGTTGACTGCAGCAGGCTAACGGAGGCAATCTTGCGCACCAAAGACATGATCCAGCTGAAGAGAGAGGAGAGGGACAAAGGCCTGCTCAAGGTTATCGGAGGTTAGTATTGAAAATGTGCTTTTAATCAGTTGCTTATCAGAGGTCTGGCAAAAAGCATTGAATTAGGAAATACAGAGAGAAGACAAGCATCAATCACATATAGACACAACATAAGTACAACAAATGAAAATGAAACGTGCTTTTAAAAATGGTTCAAAAATTAAAGCAGATTAAATAAAAGACTTTTGGCTATTAAGGAAAGATTAACAGGATAACAGGCCTGATACTGTCAGCGTAACTTTTTCTGGCAACCACTGGACACTAACATCACTCAGACCGAAATCTCCACATGTCTGATCAACAAGCAGGATATTGTCTTTGTTTCTCTTTTGTTAAATAGAAATTTCTATATATTTGACTCAGATATTAGAAGGCAGGGACATGTTTTGGTCTCAGTATTCCTTATTTCAATTGTGTGTATGAGTAATTTAAAAAAAAATGTTCCCAGATGAGAAGCAGTCATTCGAAGAATGGTTCCAGGACTTGCAGCTAGCCGTCAATGAGTGCTTCGAGAACCCTGAGAGTAGAACAGATGTGGAGACGTTTTTGCAAAGACTGGCTGTAAGTCGATGGATAATTTTAAAGTTAGATAGATGCCATAGACTCTTATATGACAGATGGATGTTCATGTTTTCTTTCATCAGAGTTTCTTGAAGTCCAAGGATGCAGAGAGACGTCTTGACCAGCTGAAAGATCAGCTGGAGAGAGGCAGGGAGCAGGTTCCACCTCAGCAGCTCTCTGAGTTTACTGGGTGGATGCAGGAGCAGCAAGAGGAAGTGGTTACGTTCAGAACCCACTGCCAAAACCGGCAGAAACAAATGGAGTCACTGCTCAGCGACTTGGACAGGTCATTCCTGCTTCTGCTAATATAATAGCTATACTGTTAAACAACACATAAAACATTTTCTTGAGCATTTCCACAAACAGAATGTGTTTGTTTTAAGTTTTTTTTTTCTTTTTTAAAATATAGTCTGCAGAAGCAGCATGACAGCCTTCGTCAGTGGCTTCAGAACAAAGAAAAACAGTCTGTGGTGTCTGAGAAAGTCAAACAACTTCTGAAAGACCTTCAGGATGAGAGGTGATCCTCAACATTCATAAAACCAGAACCAGAAATATTCCATCGCACGAGCAGTAAAGTTTGCTGACTTCCAAGATATGCACATCTCTCTAATTTTTATAGTTGTTTCATGTTAACGGAAAGAGTCAGAATAGAATAGAATTAAGCACAACATAGACCTAAACCTGTCTATTACAGAGAAATTTGGATGCATAATATGCTGCGTGAGGACGTTATCCCTTCTATTTCTTTTGTATGCCGTCTTACTTGTCTTTGTCTGTCCATGCAACAGTGGAAGAGCCGAGACCCTCAGTGAGCTGCTGGCATCAATACGCAGACAAGGTGTCAGATCTGAGAGCCTCCTGAAGGACGCTGATAACTTGATACAGCGCTACAGAAACCTGGAGGGCAGAATGCTGAATCAGGCTGAGGCCCAGAGTGTGTTGGATGGAGAATACAATGTGTTTAATACTCAGGCAGAGAGCACCAGGACTTGGATCAGTGAACTATCACAGCC
Organism: Haplochromis burtoni; assembly: GCF_018398535.1. Lineage (NCBI taxonomy): Eukaryota > Metazoa > Chordata > Actinopteri > Cichliformes > Cichlidae > Haplochromis > Haplochromis burtoni. Next base: position 307,343 of record NW_024582777.1, read on the forward strand.
TCTCACCACTCCAGACAGAGACACCAACATGGAGGAGATGAAGTCCAAAGCACAAGTTAGTGAAAGTGGTGTCTAATCTAATAAAGCTTTCTTCTGGGAATATTTTGGTGTATTGTTAGCTCATCTCTTAAAGTATTAAAATAATGATATTCTGTCTGGAGTTAAAAATGTCGGACACGTTTTATGATTTTGTCACCAGGCCATCCTTAGCTGCAAACCTGAGGGAGACTTTAAAGTGAGCAGCTTGAGACGACAAAGCGAAAGCCTGTGTGAGAAGGAAGGCCTGGACGAGTCCAGGAAACAAAGTGTGCAGCTGCTAGTTAGAGACACAGAGAAACAGTGGACGACAGCCCTGCAGGCTGCTCAGGAGACTCTCAGAAAGGCAGAGATGCAAGCCATTTTAGAAAAAGACGTTGAAGCTTTCCAAACCCACAATGAAAGTGTCCAGTCCTGGATCAGAGACCAGGACCAGAACCTCAAGTCTATCTGTGGCCATGTGCAAGTTGAAGAAAAGCTTCAGGCAGCACAAGTGAGTGTAAATTGACATGTAGATGAGTTTGGTAAGGGTGGGTTGTAGTTTATAGAATCACTTCTACGGGCTTGTCTTTCAAGGATCAAAACAAAGTGGTTACCTAACAGGGTATCTCTTCTCTTAAGGCTTTTCTGAGCTCCAAGCCTAATGGAGAGTCAAAGCTCCAAGAGCTTAAGCAACTGTGCCAGAGTCTATGTGACAACCAGAGTTTGGATGAGAGCAGGAAACAAAAGCTTCATGATGCAGTCAAACACACAGAACAGGAGTGGAGGAAAGCCTTGCAGGGTGCTGAAGAGGCTCTCAAACAGGCAGAGACTGAAGAGGCCACTAAAAGAGATTTTGATGCTTTCAAAACCCAAAGTGAAACAATCCAATCCTGGATCAAAGAGCAGAAGCAGAAACTGCTGTCCCTCAGTGGTCATATGCACTTTGAAGAAATGTCTGAGATAGTACAGGTGAGTTTACAAGTTGGGACCTAACTTCAAAATATATTATAGAAACTGATGAAACTTGTAAAACTTATAAAACTGATATATGCTCATACTGTAGATCTCTACTGCAGTTTTTAATTGCAGTTTGTAACAGGAATTCTTACTTTGATTTATTTGATTGTGTCGTTGCCTTCAGGCTGTCATGACTTCCAAACCTGAAGGAGAGTCCCAGTTGCTCGACCTGAAGAGACGGGGTGAGAATCTGAGCAAGCTCTTGGAAGCCAGTAGGAAACTAGAGGTTCAGCAGCTAGTAACAGTCACAGAGCAGCAGTGGACAACAGTTCAACAGGCTGCCAATCAAGCAGAAGTCAGGAGTCTTTCTGATGACTTTGATGTCCAGAGTAAAAACACAGAGATGTGGATCAAAGAGAAGCAACAGAAGCTACAGGCTGTGGGCAGTCACACAAGAGCTGAAGAGAGATGCCACACAGCACAGGTTTGTTTCAATATAACTACATAAGTAGGGTACAGAAGTAGCACTGTTTTTCAATTTTTATCAGTGACTTCAACAAGACATCTAGATTGATTATGTCTTGAAATGACAGTGAAAACTAAAGTCACCATTCTGTTCTGAACAATAACAAATGATTCCAACAGGATACATCATAAACGTCAAGTAAGCCAGTTCTGACAATTGTTGTTTTACCGAGTTTCAAAAGAGTGAATCAAATATTGATCAGGCATAGTATTATGATCATTGGTCCCCCTTTTGTTGCCAAGACAGCCCTGCCTCATTGAGGCATGGAGTTCAAAAGACCCCTGTAGGTGTGCTGTGGTATATAATAATGGATTGCATTTATATAGCGCTTTTCGGGGCCCTCAAAGCCCTGTACAATTCCACTATTCATTCACTCTCTGGTGGAGGTAAGCTACAGTTGTAGCCACAGCTGCCCTGGGGCAGACTGACAGAAGCAAGGCTGCCATATCGCGCCATCGGCCCCTCACCAGTAGGCGGTAGGTGAAATGTCTTGCCCAAGGACACAACGACCAAGACTGTCCAACTCAGGGCTCGAACCGGCAAGCTTCCGAATACAAGAGGAACTTCCAATTCTTTGAGCCACGATCGCCCAAGCACCAATATGGCACCAAGATATTAGCAACAGATCCTTCAAGTCCTGTAAGATGTTGTGATCTGGGGAGTTTGGTCAAGTCACCTCCAACATGTTGTGCTCTTCAAACCATTCCTAACCATTTTTGCTTTGTGGCAAGGCGCATTATCCTGCTGAAAGAGGCCGCAGCCATCAGGGGATACTGTTTTGATGACAGGATGTAAATGGTCTGCCACAGTATTCAGCTAGGTGGTACATGGTAAAGTAACATCCACATGGATGGCAGAAACCAAGGTTTTCCAGCAGAAGATTTCCCAATCACACTGTTTCGGCATTCTTACCTTATTCCCACAGTGCATCCTGGTTCCCCCAGGTAAACAATGCACATGCACTTAGACATCCATGTGATGTTATAGAGCAGGGGTGCCCAATCCCGGTCCTCGAGAGCTACCGTCCTGCAGCTTTTAGATGCATCCTTGTTCCCAACACACCCGAATCAAATGAATGGCTTGTTATCAGGCCTTTGCCAAACACGATGGCATGCTGAAGAGGTAATCAAACCATTTGATTCAGCTGTGTTGGAGTAGGGATGCATCTAAAAGCTGCAGGATAGTAGCTCTCGAGGACTGGGATTGGGCAGCCCTGTTATAGAGAATGTGAGTCATCAAGACCAGGACACCTTTTTCCATTGTTCCATGATCCAGTTCACATGCTCATGTGCCTTTTGTTGGTGCTTTGGGCTACGTCCACACTAGCCCAGATAGATTTGAAAACTGCGTTTTCATCTGAAAACGCTCCGCATCCACACTAGCGTTTTCAGTCGTTTTCACAGAGTTGTGCGTCCACATTGAAACGTCCGAAAACGCTTACATTCCAGTACTGCGCATGCATGAAGCGCAAGAAGATTCGTCCTGCCTCATTTCTGTCTGCCGTTTATTTACTTTCCAGCTCTTTGAAACGTGCGGCAAAATGTCGAGGAAAAGCACCGAGTTTTTTAAATGGACTAACAATGAGGTGGAGTTGTTGGTGCGAGTAACACAAAAGTACAAAGTTGCAAAAGCGAGTGAGAATTAAAGAATTTGAAGAAAAGTTATCTGAAGCAGGTACAAAGTGATATTAATCTTTAATAGGGCTGTCAAAATTTAGAGCAAACAAAACAACTGCTGTATAATGCCCTCTGCTATCATCGGTCACTTGACTGCATCACATCACTAAAATGCGTCATCGAAAGTCTCCGTTTTCGCTGTCCACACTGTCATGTATTTGTTTTTGAAAGCGTTTTCAAAGTGCTGCGTTTTCCTTTGGGGAAAACGCCGTCTCAGCGTGGACGAGAGGCCAAAACGGAGAGAAAACGATGTGTTTTCAAACGAAAATGCATTAGTGTGGACGTAGCCTTGGGCAGTGGACAGGTGTCAGTATGGGCACCATGACTGGTCTGCAGGTCTGCAGCCCCATACACAACAAACTGTAATGCATTGTGTATTCTGACACCTTCCTATCAGAATCATCATGAACTTTTACAGCAGTTTGAGCTACAACAGCTTGTCTGTTGGACCTGGGCACATGGGTCAGCCGTCACTCACAGGGGGTCAGTAAGACTTGGCTGCCCATGACTCCATCGATGGTTCACCACTGTTCCTTCATTTGACCACTATGACACATACTAACTATTGCAGACCCAAAACAGCCCATGTTGGAGATGCTCTGACCCAGTTGTCTAGCCTTCACATTTTGGTCCCTGTGAAACTCACTCAAATCCTTACATGTGCCCATTTTTCCTGCTTCTAACACATCAACTTTTATTACAAAATGTTCACTTGCTTGATAATATATCCCACAATAACGAGATAATCAGTCCTATTCACTTCACCTCTCAGTGCTCATGATGTTATACCTGATCAGTATATTTGATTTAGATGATATAGTGACCTTTTGTCATTAATACTTTTTTCTTTCTTTCTGGTTTTTTCTTAAGGCCCTCTTGACCTTGAGGCCTGAAGGTGACTCTAAGGTGAACAACCTGAGGAGACAAGGACAGAGTCTGTGTGACCACAAAGATGCTGATGAGGGCAGGAAAGAGCAGGTCAAGCAGACAGTCAGAGACGTGGAGGAGCTTTGGAGGGCAGCTCTGCAGGATGCTAAACAGCTTGAAGCCGCAGCAGAAGCTGAGATTGCCCAGGAGACTGAGAGGAGAAGGTTGGAGGTGAGAGAACTTATTGTCAGATGGCTGCTAACTCAGCATTAAAACATCTTCTTTCTGACTCTGAATTGACTTGGGTCCAGAGTAAGATAAATAAAGGTCTATTTTGAACTGTGAGTCAAGCAAAGTTACTCTAGGATTACTCAGCATTATTCATTATTCAACATTTATAATAGAAATGTTTACCCATCTTGTGGTGTGGCATTGTTGCACAGTGTACTCATTCATAAACAGGTGGGAGTAAAACAAAGTCCCCTCTATTTCTGATGAATCAAGTGTATTTCACATATTTTCCTTTTTGACAGTTGCAAGAATTTAATACCTGTCAGCGGGAAACTGATGGCTGGCTAAAAGACCTCCAACAACAGCTGAACTCTTTTGGCAGTGGAACCAAAGTCGAGAACAGACTGCATGTAGCACAGGTGAGCTTAAAGTCACTCTGTGTCTGCTGGATGCACAGTTTGTTCCTGTAGCATTATTGCAATAAATATAATATAATAAGCATAGTTGGATAATTGTAGGTTTGTATCTAGCTAAAAGCATGGTATAGTGTTGCTTCATTATCAGTCATGTGAAGCCAATTTTAAAGATGATTTTTGTTCCTAGGCCATTATGAACTTCAAGCTTGAAAATCTCAAGATAAAAGCCCAGAGTTTCCTTGATCACGATGAACATAAAAAACAAGAGATTCAACAAAAAGTAAGAGACACTGAGGAACAGTGGATCAGACTCCAGAAAGATGCTAAAGAAGTAATGGTTCTGGCTGAAAGGCAACGCGCTCTGGACAGCCAGCTGCAAGACTTTGAAGCCACGAGAGAAAAGACCAGAATGTGGTTGAAAGAGAAGCAGCAGAGCCTTGTCTTTCTGAGCAGTCAGAAAGACCCAGAACAGATCATAAGCACTGCACAGGTGAGTTTGGACAATAAAAAGTTTGGTGAAGACATATATGATACACAGGATGCTGACATAAAATGTATGTATATTGTTTGGTTAAAGATTAGATTAAAGTATTTGATTTGTAAAATTCCCTTAAGTCTAAATCCTTCATTTGAACACTTTAAAATGTTCTTGTTGGTCTTATTGATAGTAATATTTTTTTCGCATTCTCAGTCACTGCCATGCTTTATCTTCACTGCTTGTTTATATGACTACTTTGCATGTCAATAAAAGAGAAATTGAGCTAAGACTTGTTTTTATTTCCAGACCATCCTGAGCTGTAAGCCTGAGGGAGACTCTAAGCTGGAAGAACTAAAAAGACCAAGCCAGAGTCTGTCTGACCAAGAGGACTTGCCTAAGACCGTGCGGCAAAAGGCTCTGCAAGCAGTGAAAGACTCAGAGGAGCAGTGGAGGACAGTCCTGGAAACCGCTGAGAACACTCTACAAAAAGCTGAGGTTCAGTACTCACTCTCCAAGGAGCTAGGGGCTTTCTGTGCTCATGCGGGAAGCACTAAAGCTTGGATTACAGGCCTGCAGAAACAAGCTGATCCCATGGGGATGAGCACTCAGGGCAGCAAGGCTCAGCTACAGGACAGACTGAGTGCAGCACAGGTGAAACATGGAAAATAGCGAACTATAGAAAGTGTTCTATGCTACAATATTATAAAATCACAATACAAAGCTGAAATTATTGAGAAAGGTATTGAGTTTTTATACATAATATACATATATGACTAACTGAAAAAAATGTCTTTAGGTCACCTTGAGGTCAAAGTCAAGTGGTGAGACACAACTGTTGGAGCTGATGAGGCGAGCGCAGAGTCTCTGTGACCACAAAGACCTGGAGAAGGACAAGAAGCTGGAGGTTCAGCAGACAGTCAGAGATACAGAGGAGCAGTGGAGGGCAGTGCTGCAGGCTGCTGAGGAGACACAAAGGTAGAAAAAGCTGTGTTGAGCTACAGGGGAGGGAGATTTCTTCTGTTTCCTATGTAGAGGCTAGGGTTTCTATCTTTTCATAGTGCTCAGGTTCAACCCTTTGTGGCTGCAAGGTTACAGAGCAAGGTTACAATGTGACTGAAATAAACCTCTACATAAAGCTGACATATTTTGTGATAAATTCAGGTTTATCAGGCCATAGATTAGGTCAAACTTTGTAATTAATCAGTTTTTCAGAAGGTTCTGTTCAGATTTTCTTGCAAAATCCTCAAAAAAGCCAAATTCAATTCAATTCAATTTATATAGTGCCAAAATCTCAAGGAACTTTATATTGCACCGTAAACACACTACAACAACAGACAGAAAACCCCAACAGTCACGTGACTGCCTGTGAATAAGAACCTGGCGACAGTGGGAACGAAAAACTCCCATTTAACAGGAATAAACATCTGGCAGAACCAGGCTCAGGGAGGGGCGGCCATCTGCAGTGCTCAGTTTGGAATTTATGTCCATGGTGTTTCTAGGCAAGTGCAAAGGCAATTATTTCTTCAGTTGCTGCATTACATTTCATTTCTAAGTTTTACTTTCTAATATCTATCACCCATTAGCAAGTTGCAGAGTGTTGTGGAACGCCTGGTATCCTGTCAGTACCAGCGAGACCAGGCTGCGGCCCGTCTGGCTGAGCTTCAGAAGCAAACATCCAATCTTCCACGTGTCTTCCCCTGGCCAGGCCTGGGAGAGCGGAGGCAAGCTGTGGAACAGGCCCGAGCCCTGATTGATCAGATTACAGCCTTAGCCCCCGTCCTCACAAACGTCCGCACGCAGGTAATTACCTAACATGAAATTTTAGCTAAAGTTGTGTCAGTTAATAACTTCTGGGATTGTTAAAGCTTGAGTAATATGATTAAAAACACAAGCCTATAACTCACTTTGAGTATTCAGTACGACTAGGAGAGGGCTATATAAAATCTCAACACATTAATCAAAGAGGAAATTTGATCAAATTCACCAGTCAAACTTTAAGTGTCTTCAATGTATTTCACTGTTTTTCTCAAGGCTGCAGAGCTGGTTGAAGTCACACAGGACCAAAGCTGGTCAGACCCCACCTGGACAGCTAAGGAGGAGTCTATCCCTGCTCTGCTGAAAGAGCTCACTGTGAGTTCAGCAATCTGTCTTCACATCATTCTGAGAAAAAAAAGTGAATTATTTAAAAGTAAATGTTTTTTTACTTACTTACATTATTGTTTTACTCTTCGCTGTCCAAATATTTATGACTTGCATCGACACAATCTACTGATATACAGTGGGGCAAAAAAGTATTTAGTCAGCCACCGATTGTGCAAGTTCCCCCACCTAAAATGATGACAGAGGTCAGTAATTTGCACCAGAGGTACACTTCAACTGTGAGAGACAGAATGTGAAAAAAAAAATCCATGAATCCACATGGTAGGATTTGTAAAGAATTTATTCGTAAATCAGGGTGGAAAATAAGTATTTGGTCAATAACAAAAATACAACTCAATACTTTGTAACATAACCTTTGTTGGCAATAACAGAGGTCAAACGTTTACTATAGGTCTTTACCAGGTTTGCACACACAGTAGCTGGTATTTTGGCCCATTCCTCCATGCAGATCTTCTCGAGAGCAGTGATGTTTTGGGGCTGTCGCCGAGCAACACGGACTTTCAACTCCCGCCACAGATTTTCTATGGGGTTGAGGTCTGGAGACTGGCTAGGCCACTCCAGGACTTTCAAATGCTTCTTACGGAGCCACTCCTTTGTTGCCCGGGCGGTGTGTTTTGGATCATTGTCATGTTGGAAGACCCAGCCTCGTTTCATCTTCAAAGTTCTCACTGATGGAAGGAGGTTTTGGCTCAAAATCTCACGATACATGGCCCCATTCATTCTGTCCTTAACACGGATCAGTCGTCCTGTCCCCTTGGCAGAAAAACAGCCCCATAGCATGATGTTTCCACCCCCATGCTTCACAGTAGGTATGGTGTTCTTGGGATGCAACTCAGTATTCTTCTTCCTCCAAACACCACGAGTTGAGTTTATACCAAAAAGTTCTACTTTGGTTTCATCTGACCACATGACATTCTCCCAATCCTCTGCTGTATCATCCATGTGCTCTCTGGCAAACTTCAGACGGGCCTGGACATGCACTGGCTTCAGCAGCGGAACACGTCTGGCACTGCGGGATTTGATTCCCTGCCGTTGTAGTGTGTTACTGATGGTGACCTTTGTTACTTTGGTCCCAGCTCTCTGCAGGTCATTCACCAGGTCCCCCCGTGTGGTTCTGGGATCTTTGCTCACCGTTCTCATGATCATTTTGACCCCACGGGATGAGATCTTGCGTGGAGCCCCAGATCGAGGGAGATTATCAGTGGTCTTGTATGTCTTCCATTTTCTGATGATTGCTCCCACAGTTGATTTTTTCACACCAAGCTGCTTGCCTATTGTAGATTCACTCTTCCCAGTCTGGTGCAGGTCTACAATACTTTTCCTGGTGTCCTTCGAAAGCTCTTTGGTCTTGGCCATGGCGGAGTTTGGAGTCTGACTGTTTGAGGCTGTGGACAGGTGTCTTTTATACAGATGATGAGTTCAAACAGGTGCCATTCATACAGGTAACGAGTGGGGGACAGAAAAGCTTCTTACAGAAGACGTTACAGGTCTGTGAGAGCCAGAGATTTTCCTTGTTTGAGGTGACCAAATACTTATTTTCCACCCTGATTTACGAATAAATTCTTTACAAATCCTACCATGTGGATTCATGGATTTTTTTTTCACATTCTGTCTCTCACAGTTGAAGTGTACCTCTGGTGCAAATTACTGACCTCTGTCATCATTTTAAGTGGGGGAACTTGCACAATCGGTGGCTGACTAAATACTTTTTTGCCCCACTGTAAGTGTAAGTCTGGTGAATCAGATTTACTGGTAAGCACATAGATTTTTGCAGGGTGAACATCATACAGACCCCCGAATGCTGGTGATGTCAGACTGGGGTGGACACATTGACCTGTATGATATTTGGATCTGTCCTAAGTCCCCAAATTTTAGAACTGAGATTCATGAATTTTTCAAATCAGTTATATGACGGGATATTCCCTTTTCACCAAGATTATTCATTCTAAGGGCTCCATCACTCCTCAAACTTCTTCCAACTAATGTTGTCGAATGGATGCAGACTGCATTAACGTCAAGGCATAAGCTCATTATTTCCCAGTGGAGAGCCTGCTCCAACTTACCTGTTACTCTATGATATAATCAACTAGGATACTGAATAAAGTGCAGAGTTTCCACCTGAAGGGGGATCCCTACCTTTTCAAAATAAAAAAAAAGATCAAACTAAAACTTAGAGTGGGATGGACGTTGGGATCCTGAGGATCTATATGACAACATTGAGTGAGATACACCTTAAGTCCCACATAGATAAATGCTGGCTGGTTATTTTTGTCCCCCATGACACCCGCCCACCCGCTTTTTTTCTTTTCTCTTTGTTTGTTTGTTCTGTTCTCCCCACTCCTCTACTGTTGTGCTGATGCAATCTCTGCCTGATGTGATTTGCATGTACAGTGGACTGTGTTGTTCTGAAAAATTCAAAAAATATTACTCACAAACACAAAAAAAAAAACCTGTCGCCTTCAGGATGCAGTAGCCAACCTGGAGCAGGGCATTGTGACAGAGCGGCAGTGCACACAGCTAGTGGAGCAGCATGAAGCAGCCCAGGACTGGCTGAGGGAGCAGGTTAAAAGCCTGGGACCTCCTCCTGCAGACAGACAGAGTCTGCACAGTGCTGTGAACACCCTTAAGGTGAGAAAATGGCATTCTTTCAAACGGTTGTTTAAGCATCTGTGGTTAGTAACTAACATATAAAATACTAAATATGTTCTATTACAATAAAGATAATGTACTCAAATAAACTGCACCATTAGACAATCTAATAAATGAAGACTGCAGAATTTACTGAGGTTTTTGTCTTTTTATAAATCCATATTGTTTCTTTCTCTGTTATTGAAGTACATAGAAATGTTTGATCGTTTGACTATTACAGAAGTTTTTACAACTTTTAAACTTAAAGTCTTAAAATACTTTACTGGACTTTCTCACATCCCGGCTCTTGTCCTCTTCCCTCCTTCTGGTGCCAGGCTTTGCTCCAGACGGTGGACAGAGAGCAGAGAGAGATGAAGGAGCTGGACTCTGCCAGAGACAGTTTGCTGTACCTCTGCACTCCTGGGGGTCAGGATGCCCTGACCCTAGAGGTTAGCCATCTCCATGACCTCTGTTCTGTCTCAGAGCAGGAGGTGAGGGAGCGTCTGAGGGTCTGTGAGATGCAACTAAATGAACAGGACAGTCAGTTGGCCAAAAGGACCCAGGGGCTGAAGGAGGGAATTGCAGCCCTGCAGTGGGAGCTCCGCTCTCTCGACCAGGCACTCAGTTATAGTGAACCACAAAACAATATCGCTCAACTTGAACAGCACTGGCACAGCCTACAGGTAATTACCACAGATGGAATTTTCAGCTATTTTTTAAGTTATAGTAGCAAGAAAGTTTTGAAAAGTAATGGCTGAAAAAAATAATAATTTGCATTTCTGCATTCTATCTTGGGAAGACACCTTTTGAATAGGCTTTATTGCATTTCCCATTCAGAAATATCAACTCTATGCTCTTTTGTGATGTTGCTGTCTCTTTATGTTAGAATTGTGAGAAGTCCCTGGAGGATTCGGGTGTGAAAATTCATGACCTGCAACAGGAAGTAAACTTGGCATCTTCGACCAATGAGCTGCCAGCAGAAATCATCAGTGGGGTTGACTCGTTATGGGAACAGCATGCCAGGTATCCTGCTGTGAAAATTATGACTTTTATGACTCTGCTTGTTAGACCATGAAACATTCTGAATCCAAATTGTTATGACATTTTATTTCTTATATATATATTTTTTGAAATTTACCTCATGGTATAAAAAGTAGGGAAAAAAGATACCATCCAGCAAAACACTGCCAAACTCCCAACTAGGGTTTCTTAAGTTGTAACCCTGTTTAAATAGATATTTTGTAATGAATTCTAAGCTAGCATCATCTGCCCCTTTCAATTTACTCTTCAATTATTCTTGCCTGCCAGCCACATGCCTTAGTGGGTCATTCTGCTCTTGCTCAACTGCATGGACACACAGAGTTCCCCTGTATTTATAACCTAGATATTAACCTTATATAAATGTTTCAGCTGGTTTTGAAAGACATTTTTTAAAAACAAAATTCACATGTATATAGATGCACACAGATGTATAATTATAGCACTAGAAAAACAAATACTTCTTTATCTTTTTTTTCATCCTGTAAAAATATGTTTTCTTTCTCATATATTATAGTCAGGTAACATGTTAAGTGCTGAGATTACAATAAATTGTTGTTTATTATATCCACAGTCTAAAAAATAGGCTGAGTGAGCATCAGGTTACCTGCTGCACAAACACAGCAACATGCCTCAGGGACTGTCTTCATGCTCTGCAAAAATGGAACCACAGCAAACCATCTGTGTCCCTTTCCTCTGTGCAGGTCTCTTTTCTTCTTATTTGAGTAACACGCTGATTTTATTACTGTTCCTAAATATTAATAATGGACATTAATATTTTGCCTGAGTACTGTATGTTTTCTTAATATCAGACATATTTTAAATGTTTTTCCTTCTGATGTTAGCAGATGTTAGAGGAAGGTGAAAAGTTGCAAGCCAGCCTACAGGAGGCACTTTCTCACCGACATTTTCTAATGGCCTGTCTGACATTGGACTTGCTTGAGAAACTAGAAAAAGAAGGTTCAGAAGCTCTCAGAGAAGCAGACACACTGAAAATTTCTCTAAGTCAGAGCCTAAAGGTATTTGTGCTAAATTATTTGGCCTTGAACATTTCATAAGAAAACTCATAAACATCCATTGTTTGACACAACAAAGCAGTTTAATATCTAATATATTGCTGTATCTTAATTGGATTAAGGAAATATGTTTGTCATAATTAATGGCTTCTTAACCTCTCTATTCAAGGAACTTAATCAAAGAAGTAAACAAAAACTGCCTGACAACCAGTCGTCAGAGAACCTGCAGGAGACAAAGGCCTCTGTGGTGGCACCGCCACGAAAAAGCAAGCGCTCATCTGAGAAAAAAACAGTTTATCCTACTTCTGCTTCAACATCTGTGGTGATACAAAGCTATACTACTTCTCAAGAACCACACACCAAAACTGTAAGGTTAGATATCACAGGTGAGCCTGTTACAAATGAGGCAAATAAGCCTGCTTCTGAGGAACCCACTGTGATGCACAAGGTCACTGAAACTCCTGCTGTTACTGAAGAAACTGAAATTGAACAGCTGTATGCTGAAAAAACAACCAAGGATGAGGCAGAGAATAAGCAAAAGCCTAGTGGTGAGAAATCTCCAATGACTTGTAAGCAAACTAAAGTGGCTGTGGAAAAAAGTGAAATCATTCAAAAAGGTAAGAAGTCAAAGAGTTTTGAGGTCTCTCAGCTTGCAGAGCCAATGTTTCCACTGGAAAAAGTTGCTAGTGTGCAGTCAACAGAGACCAAAGGTGAATCAGACAAGTATAACGTAACATCAGAGTCAGCTGAAACACCTATGGAAAAATCTAGAATATTGCCTATGACGAGAAAATCAAAGAGCGCAGAACTTTGCTTTGATCTTGGTGATATTGAGTTACCTCAGACTAGGGAAGATCCTCAAAGCAAAACTTCTTCTTTGGACTTTAATGGCGAGAACAAAGGTTTTGTTACTGAAAAGAAAAAACCTATACCTGCTGGGTCTTCAACTCCAACTCCAAATATGCCAGAAAAGATAGCTGAAATAACTGATACAGAAAAACGCCAATTTTCACCAAGCACAGGAAAGTCAAAGGCTTTAATGAGTTCTCCAGAATTTCCTTCAGTGGCACAGACACAATCCAAGAAACAGCCTGAAAAGAAGACATCACCATCAGTTCCGGATGTTATCAAAGAACCAAGTGAAAAAGAAACTGAAAGTAAAAAGCCAGATTTACATGGAGTTATGGATAGTGGAAGAGCTGAAACTACTGATGAAAACTTGATAGAGGTTTCAATAATGGACATAAAGTCAAGGCATCCAAAGGTTTATCTTGGTCTTGCTAGCAAAGATCACAATCCAACTACAATACAACATGAGAGTGATATATCATTCTTGCCTACGACAAAGCCAACTGAGACAAAGGAAGAGCCAGATAGTCAGAAATGCCATTTATCTCCAGAGGATGCAACTGCAACAAAAGAAATTACTGCTTTCAATGAAGGAAAGCGTTCCCCATCCAAAAGAAAGTCAAAGAATCGTAAAGCTTCCTCGGAACTTATTAGTATGGATTTGCCTGAGACTTTCAAAGAACCTGAATCTGCGGGTTCCACCGTTAAAGCTAAAATTACCACTTTGGAAAGACCTGAAGTCCCCCCAACCAGGAAATCTTCTGAGAGTCTTGTAGAGTCCAAGAAAATAGAGAAAGAAACAGAAATGGAAAATTTGGGTGGTGAGTGCTGTGTGGATGAGACTGACAGCGTTTCACTGTCATGCTCCTTTGTAGTTGGAATCTGGTCCTTGATTGCAAGCTCAAGGGAAACCTTTGGAATCTCTGGTTGTCTTTCACTTGATGAAAATGCCGTAGACTCTACAGCAACAGTTTCAGTTTTTTCAGTAATCACCTGTACATTTAAAGCTGCGTTTTCCATTTCTGTTTCTTTCTCTATTTTCTTGGACTCTACAAGACTCTCAGAAGATTTCCTGGTTGGGGGGACTTCAGGTCTTTCCAAAGTGGTAATTTTAGCTTCCTTGGTGGAACCCACAGATTCAGGTTCTTTCAAGGTCTCAGGCAAATCCGTACTAATAAGTTCGGAGGAAGCTTTACGAGTCTTTGATTTTCTTTTGGGTGGTGAGCGCTGTGTGGATGAGACTGACAGCGTTTCACTGTCATGCTCCTTTGTAGTTGGAATCTGGTCCTTGATTGCAAGCTCAGGAGAAATCTTTGGAATCTCTGGTTGTCTTTCAGTTGGTGAAAGTTCAGTTGACTCTACAGCAACAGTTTCAGTTTTTCTAGTAATCACCTCTAAATGCAAGGCTATCTTTTCCCTTCCACTTTCTTTCTCTGTGTCCTCAGACTCCACAAGACTCTTTGAAGTTTTCCTTGTTTGGAGGGCTTCAGGTTTTTCCAAAGTGGTAATCTTAGCTTCACGGTGGAACCCACAGATTCAGGTTCTTTCAAAGTCGCAGGCAAATCCGTACTAATAAGTTCTGAGGAAGCTTTACGACTCTTTGACTTTCTTTTGGGTGGTGAGTGCTGTGTGGTGAG